>NW_024732554.1:222500-257500 GCF_018991925.1 Homarus americanus
GGTGAGGGGGAGAGGTACAATTACGTAATGATCTACCACGGTGAGAGGGGTGAGAGGGGAGTGGGAGGGGGTGAGAAGGAGGAGAGAAAGGAAGATAAATGCTAAGAAGGAAGGGGATGGAAAGGAAAAGCGAGGGAAAAAGGGAGAGGGAGGAAGGAAAGGAGGAAGGAGGGGAGAGAGTAAAGGGAGAGGGAAGATAGGAAAGGGAGGAGGATAAAGGAAGGAGGGAAGAGAGTAAAGGGGAGAGTAAGGAAGGGAGAAGGAGAAGGAGGAGAGACAAGAGAGGAAGGAAGAGGGAGAAGGGAGAGAGAATGAAAAATTTGAGTGGGGAAAGAGAAGGAAGAGATAGATTAAGAAATAGAGAGAAGGTGGGAGTAAGAAGGTGATAGGGGAGAGAGGAGGGAGGGGAGAGACCTGGGAGGAGATTATAATGTGTTATGTCTCCCCAGCACGCGAGACACTGCCGCCTCTCATGGGTGTATCAGGGAATAAATGCCTCAGAATTATGCCTCTCACATTATATTGCTCCAACATTAAAACAGCGAACCAGAGGAGACGTCAAGAAGGAAGTGAAGGAAATTAATGTTAGATAATAATAACAACAATAATAATAATAATAATAATAATAATAATAATAATAATAATAATAATAATACACACACACACACACACACACACACACACACACACACACACACACGCAAACACGCACACATACAGTATAGATATATTATTGCCCTTAAATGTACGGAAATAAAGTGTTATCAAATTTTCTCTCTCCCTTTTGCTCAAACTGGACACATTACTTAAAACTCTACGGGAGAGAAGCGGCACTCTCTGTCTCTCTCTCTCTCTCTCTCTCTCTCTCACTATTCTCACAAAACGAGAGAAAGATATACGAGAGAGAGGCGTGTGGCTCGTTCACATTAAAACGTCTAGTTGGTGAAGTTACGTTATCCGTGTGTGTGTGTGTGTGTGTGTGTGTGTGTGTGTGTGTGTGTGTGTGTGTGTGTGTGTGGGTTCGTGTCTGCTGTACATTCATCACTTAAGCGTATCATTAAGCCCTAGCTATGTCCTGCGTAAAGTAGTGTACTGGGGGGTGTGGGAGGAGGAGGGACGAAGAGGAGGTAGGAGGAGGAGGAGGAGGAGGAAGAGGAAGGGGGGGGGGCAGAAGGAAGGAGGAGGGGAAAGAAATGGGAAGAGGGAGGAGGAAAACCAAAAAAATATACCTGTAGATTATGGTGTTATAGCGGAGCAGTTTTTGCGTCTGTAAGATTATTATGGTGTAGTAGTTTTCTTTCTTTTTTACTTTCTTTCCTTCTTACCTTCTTACTTTCTCTGTTTGTTTGTTTGTTTCTTTCTTTCTTTTTTTTCTTTCTTTCTTTCTTGAAGGAAGGAAGGAAGGAAGGAAGGAAGGAAAGAAATAATTTACACTAAGTAAGGAATGAATTATCCCTAATAAGGATGGAAAGAATTAATTATATGTAATAAAGAAATAGGATAAATTGTCGGTACTGAGAGAGAAATGAATTAGGTCGACTTATGAAGGAATGAATTACTGGTACTAATGAATGAATGATTAGGTGTGTGTGTGTGTGTGTGTGTGTGTGTGTGTGTGTGTGTGTGTGTGTGTGTGTGTGTGTGTATAATTCTGCTCCACAGGAAATGATCTTGCATGTTCTGTAAAGCTTCATTGTCATCGTCTCTATGTTTATCAATACACAAGACAAAAGGTTGTATACAATAACACATTTTTTTTTATCTCTGTGTAAAGAATTTCAATTTTAGATTCGGTTCAGCGTTAGAGGGTATCCGGTAAATGAACAGGTAGGCCGGTGTAAATTCAAACCAGCGCACAGACTTCAAAGGTCTCGTTAAAAAAAAACATCTGTACTAAGGGTGAAACTTGTGTGGTCCAGCGATCCATATACCCGGGTAGTGTGTCCCAGTGGTCCATATATCCAGGGCGGTGTGGTCCAGCGGTTCATATACCCGGGTGGTGTGGTGCTGTAGTCCATATATCCGGGTGGTGTGGTCCAGCGGTTCATATACCCGGGTGGTGTGGTGCTGTGGTCCATATACCCGGGTGGTGTGGTCAGCGGTTCATATACCAGGGTGGTGTGTGGTGCTGTAGTCCATATACCCGGGTGGTATGGTCCAGCGGTTCCTACCCGGGTGGTGTGGTGCTGTGGTCCATATACCGGGTGGTATAGGTCCAGCGGTTCATATACCAGGGTGGTATGGTCAGCGGTTCATATACCAGGGTGGTGTGGTGCTGTGGTCCATAAACCCGGGTGGTATGGTCCAGCGGTTCATATACCAGGTGGTATGGTCAGCGGTTCATATACCAGGGTGGTGTGGTGCTGTGGTCCATAAACCGGGTGGTATGGTCCAGCGGTTCATATACCAGGGGTGGTGTGGTATGCGGTCCATAAACCGGGTGGTATGGTCAGCGGTTCATATACCAGGGTGGTGTGGTGCTGTGGTCCATATACCCGGGTGGTATGGTCCAGCGGTTCATATACCAGGGTGGTATGGTCCAGCGGTTCATATACCAGGGTGGTGTGGTGCTGCCTTGACGACGAAGCTACAAATCCAATTTGAATCTCCAGAAGTTTTCGTATTGTTGACAAGTCAATTGAATTATACATCTCGAATATATTACCCACCTCCACTACTACCACTACCACCACCACTACCACCACCCACCACCTCCACTACCACCACTGCTACCGCCACCACCACTACCACCACCACTACCACCACTGCTACCCCACCACCACCACCACTACCACCACCACTACAACCACCACCACCACCACTACTACCACCACTACCACTACCACCACCACCTAACCTCTCCTGCTTTATTTATTCTCTCTCTCTCTTCCCATCTAGCATAATTCGACTTTCCTCTCACCCCCTATCCTACTTCCTCCCTTCCTTTCGCCCTCTCACCTCCCTTCCTCCCTCCCTCCTTCGTTTCCTTCTCCCCCTTCCTCCCGTCCTCCCCCCCCTTTCCTTCGTTTCCTCCCTTCCTTCCTCCCCCTCTCCCTCTTCTACATTCTGAACGGGAAGAGAACTGGCCAATTTCCTCATCACTGTGTTTACCTATCATGGTGAGACAACAGGTAAAAATAGGTCTCCGAGCATCCGTACAGGTCCAGGCTCCTGCATCTTCGACCACGACAGTTTCCTGCACCAAGTTACTGTTTCTGGCTCGTCTGGTTATTTTTATTATGTCTTAATCTTCACTTTCCTCTTTCTTATTTTTTCGTATCAAATTCTATCTCTCTCTCTCTCTCGCTCTCTCTCTTGTACACCCTCCTCTACCGTCTTAGGAAAAATAAAACATCCCTCCCTTTCAAACAACACGCATCAGTCAAATTAGAAAGGACAAAGTTTGAACTATGAAAACATATTCCTAAACATCCTATCAATGGCTACATCACCAAACAAAAACATCAACTTACTTACTGTGTCGAACCCTAAAGAAATAGATTATATATTATAGTAAATTATTCTCAAATATATGGAGATGTGAGATGCCCTGACATGACCTTCTGTGATGGTGAGATGCCCTGACATGACCTTCTGTGATGTGAGATGCCCTGACATGACCTTCTGTGATGTGAGATGCCCTGACATGACCTTCTGTGATGTGAGATGCCCTGACATGACCTTCTGTGATGTGAGATGCCCTGACATGACCTTCTGTGATATGAGATGTTGTTTATAATGAATTGATTTGGGGATTTGATTGGACCAGGATATTCTTCTTCAGTAGTAATGGATCCAGCGTATAACTTCAAGGCTTCCAGATTCATTGACTTGGTATTCATTAAGAAATATTGACTTACGTTCGCTGGCATCGTATGAGTGTGGGAAGTATACAAGATGTTTCTGAACCTGTGACTGTACCTATACCTAAACCTACGATAATACCTGAATTTCTCATTGCACCTGAATTTTTAGACTACACCTGAAATATACCAGAATTTCTAACTGAACGTGTGACTGACTGGACCTGAACTAGTGTATTTGTTTCCATATTACTTCTCTCAAAGTGTACTACCTCCCAGCAGGCTCCCAGCAGCTCACGAGAGGCACAACATAACACAGTTTACGAGGCGACGGACCCACCCAAGACGTACACCCGCTTACCTCGAAAGCCTTTTATTATCATCCACAACTTGCTGGTAATTAACCCTTCGTCATTACCGGATTAGTTTATCAGGCGGTATATATATATATATAACCCTCCTTATGGGGTTGTAGAGTTGTGATTTGTACCTTAGGTTATAGAGTTGTGAGTTGTACTTAAGGTTGTAATGAGTTCTGATATGTTTCTAAGGTAGTAGAGTTGTAATTTTTATCTAAGGTTGTAGAGAGTTGTAAGAGAGAACAGACAGACAGACAGACAGACAGAATCATCGGTGAAAAGAGTATATACAATCGTTCCAAAGAGAGAAAACTAAACAACCAGACACATATATACTAAACAAGAGTGGGGGTCATTAGGTCTCTGGTAGGCCATAATAAACGTTGGATTCCTGTGTTTTGTGACTTGGATCGTTTTAGCAAGACTCAACAACAGCTGTAAATCATCCAGTTACTTTCATTATACAGGCAGGGGTGTAGGCAGGTGTGTAGGCAGGTGTGTAGACAGGTGTGGTATAGTCTATTCTGCCCATAAACACGTTGCTTACTTTAGTTTTTAATGATTTGTTTTCTTGTCTTCCTTAATTAATTTTTTCTTCTCATGGGATATTTTCTTCCTTGGATTTTGCTTTTTTGTTTTAATTTGATGTTTGTTTAGTTATCTGTTTTGTCTATGTTGGTTTGTCGTTTGTATGTTTGTGTTTATGTATATGTTGTGCTCTCTCTCTCTCTCTCTCTCTCTCTCCGTTTATCACATCATAATACTCTCGTTGCCATTTCTTCCTTTATCACCTCTCGTCTCTTATATCCTCCCTCCTGCCTCACCCTCTGTCTTCTTCCCTCACATTATCTCTTTCCTCCTTCCTCATCCTTTCTCATAGTCATCTTCCCTCTCCCTCACCCTATCCCCCGTTCTCCCTCACCCTCTCCCATGATCAATCTCTTCTCCTCCCTCACCCACTCACTCAACCACACCTTCCCTCACCTTCCCACACCCCCTCCCTCCATCACCCCACCCACTCTCCTTTACCTATTCTCCCCACCGACTCTCCCTCACCTCTTCTCTCTCTCACTCATCCCCCTCACCCTCCCTCCCTCACCCCTTCTCCCCCTCACCCTCCCTCCCTCACCCCTTCTATCCCTCCCCTCCCCACAGCTCACATTTAATATGGTCATCAGTAATAGAAGCCCCCACGCCTTCTGCTGCCTCTGATGGACAGTAAAACGGAACTAAGCGTCACTTACCCCGGCTCTGCCATCTTCACCTTGATGAATCTAAGCTTTTTGCGTTAAGCTGAGGATTAAGTGTTAGTGTAGGAGGAGTCTTAGTGCATCCTTGACTCCCTTCAGCTTATAAATGAGGTCTAGTCTTTCTTTTGTTCCTCTTAAGACTCGTATATATTTTAATTATTTATTTGTCTATTTATATATTTATTTATTTATTTTGATTAATCTGTATAATGTATTGATAAATCTAGAAGCAGAAATCCTTTTTATTTATCTAATACTTAACAATTTATTAAAGAGTCATGAACGTCCAAGCTTCAGCCATCTATTGACACTGAACTGTTCGCTCATTTAGTCAATAGAAAAAGAAACATACCGTAGGAGCATTCAGAGCCGGGGAGGAGGGTGTGTAGTGTGTATGGTGGCGTGCTAGAGACGACACCAGCCGACGACGACCAAACTTAACCACCCGAAGTGTAGTTGTCCCATATTCCCTCTCTCCTCACCTCACTACCTCACTATATCTCCCTCACTACCTCACTATACCTCCCTCACTACCTGGTTAAACTGAAGATTATATAAACATATATCCTATAATAACTATATAATCTACACAATGTAATTTCTTTATTCGTGATTTGCGTAATTAAAGTAATTTTATAAACTTAAAAAAATTCGGATGATTATTAAGCGTGATAATTAGCCCAAGGAGTCTGATGATTAACACCTGAGAATAAATTTGCATTAAAAGGAATGAATTATCATACTCAAGGGTAATTATAGCATGTACTCAAGGGTTAAATACTCAAGGGTAATCACAGCATGTACTCAAGTACTCAAGGGTAATCACAGCATGTACTCAAGGGGTTCAGTACTCAAGGGGTTAGGTACTCAGAGGGTAGCCATCGCAACAGCTACACTTATGAATACAAAATCGAAGGAGACATTTTTTTCCACTACTTTCGTGTTGATTAGTTATCATGATGACAGGTAGAGGGCGAGGCAGGTGTTTGTTTCTGCCCACCCCACACCTTACGCCACACCTCACGTCACACCTCACTCCACCCCTCACGTCTCACCTCACTCCACCCCTCACGCTATACTACCCCACACCTTACGCCACCCCTCACGTCTCACCTCACTCCACCCCTCACGCTATACTACCCCACACCTTACGCCACCCCTCACGTCTCACCTCACTCCACCCCTCACGCTATACTACCCCACACCTTACGCCACACCTCACGTCTCACCTCACTCCACCCCTCACGCTATACTACCCCACACCTTACGCCACACCTCACACCACGACTTACCCTTACCATATTCCTCATAATGTCTTGAGAAATGTACAACCTAAATTTATGTTAGTGAAGCAGTGTTATCAAGACAGATGTGTTAAGGCAGAATGATTAACCCCATTTTATGCACTACATTACCTTACAATGTATAAGATGATTTGTACTATTTTTAAGACGTCACAAAGGAACTCCCATGACGGTGAACAATGAATAATAAACAAGAATATTGAAGATGAATAGTTCTACCGAGTGTTGCCTAATGGTGGGGGTGAAGGTGGTAGAGGTGTAGGCGTGAGAATGAATGTAACAGCGAATGAATAAGTATAGAAGGAATGTGAAAATGACTTAAGTAATAGTAATGATAATGATAGCTGTAATAACACAATTATATTATATTTAAAGTAGGTGCCAAGTGGAGGGGATTATTTTGTGTTTTGACCCTGACCTTTGAGTGCCTGGAGCTGTTATAGGGCGTATAATTATGTTATATTAAGTATAATTATAGCAGTGGCGGCTCGTGAAAAATAAAATGGAGGGACTGCAAGCCTCACACAACAGTAGGATACACAAATTTGACCTACCTCAGGTATGAGTTGTAGTTGATGTCCACGAATTCCCAGGGCATGGTAGGTGGTGATGGACCAGTATTAATTGAAAATAAAGTCCGCGTGTCTGCTCTTCGATGTAGCAAAATTGTTTATTACTATTTCATTAAAATCCTTTATTTACTTCACTCGATTTTCCATGGTCAAAGGGTAATTAAAGAAAGCACGATTTAACCACACGCACTGTAAACACGTTGTACGAGACTGAGCTGCTTCAGGTGCGGCGGCGGCGGCGGCGCCAATAACAGACATGAATCGTACAGCATTGACAGCAACTATGAAAGTAACTTAAATTTTGGTCTAATTTTAATGAAAATTCACTTAGCAACGTATTGAAAATAATTAAATAACATATAAAATGATATATTTGTTGGTAGTGTATTATTCAGCTGTCTCTCTAAAGGAATCATACGCCTGGCAGTGAGTGTCTGGGGGGGACTGCAGCCCTATGCACGAGCCGCCACTGAATTATAATATCTCTTAAAGTTTTTATATAATTTGCTGACACATGTAAATATATATAAATGTATTATTCCCTTTACTTATAATAATAATAATAATAATAATAATAAGGAAGACAGACACAAACACATGATATAGTCCGTCTCAGTATGGCGCCAAATGTCTCTCCAAAAGTGGACGCCTCAGCCTACGATCTTAGCCAATAAGACAAAAGCTCGGCAAAATTTAGCCAATCAGAACAGCGAGTCTGAAAAACCATGTTACCGTGTCCTCCACCGTCGTATTCCAGATGAACACAAATAACTGTTTATTATTGGTTGATTAATCTCGTATTGTTTTACTATTGGCTGAATTTGTCTTCGATTCAAAATTTTTTCAAATAGAACTTACGAGAATGACAACGTTCCTTTAGTTTAATTATATTGACGAAATATATTGTTTCCGCACATTTCAAGGAATAAAAATGCGTAATTATTTAAAAAAATCTGTATTAACCAACAGAAGAAGACTTAGTGATGGTAATGGAGATAATGGAAATAATAAAAGTGACATTAATAGAGTCGCCTAAAGGGAGTTATTTAACGATCACTCAGTAGTTGGTTGACCGTTGTAGCCGCAGGAGTAAAGCTAAGCGTTGGTGTGTTCCCTGAGCTAAGATTAAGCGCTAGAGTGAACCCTGAGCTAAGATTAAGCGCTAGAGTGTTAACTGAACTAAGATTAAGCGCTAGAGTGCTAACTGAACTAAGATTAAGCGCTAGTGTGTTAACTGAACTAAGAATAAGTGCGAAAGTGTTCCCTGAACTAAGGTTAAGCGCTAGAGTGCTAACTGAACTAAGATTAAGCGCTAGTGTGTTCCCTGAACTAAGGTTAAGCGCTAGAGTGCTAACTGAACTAAGATTAAGCGCTAGTGTGTTCCCTGAACTAAGATTAAGCGCTAGTGTGTTCCCTGAACTAAGATTAAGCGCTAGTGTGTTCCCTGAACTAAGATTAAGCGCTAGAGTGCTAACTGAACTAAGATTAAGCGCTAGTGTGTTAACTGAACTAAGAATAAGTGCGAAAGTGTTCCCTGAACTAAGGTTAAGCGCTAGTGTGTTCCCTGAACTAAGATTAAGCGCTAGAGTGCTAACTGAACTAAGATTAAGCGCTAGTGTGTTAACTGAACTAAGAATAAGTGCGAAAGTGTTCTCTGAACTAAGGTTAAGCGCTAGTGTGTTCCCTGAACTAAGATTAAGCGCTAGAGTGTTCCCTAAACTAAGATTAAGCGCTAGAGTGCTAACTGAACTAAGATTAAGCGCTAGTGTGTTAACTGAACTAAGAATAAGTGCGAAAGTGTTCCCTGAACTAAGGTTAAGCGCTAGTGTGTTAACTGAACTAAGAATAAGTGCGAAAGTGTTCCCTGAACTAAGGTTAAGCGCTAGTGTGGCCTCTGGACTAAGGTTAAGCGCTAGTGTGTTCCCTGAACTAAGATTAAGCGCTAGAGTGTTCCCTAAACTAAGATTAAGCGCTAGAGTGCTAACTGAACTAAGATTAAGCGCTAGTGTGTTAACTGAACTAAGAATAAGTGCGAAAGTGTTCCCTGAACTAAGGTTAAGCGCTAGTGTGTTAACTGAACTAAGAATAAGTGCGAAAGTGTTCCCTGAACTAAGGTTAAGTGCTAGTGTGGCCTCTGGACTAAGATTGAGCGCTGGAGTCATCACTGGAGGAAGACTCACCTGGGAAACTCTCCTAAAGGTAAGTGTAATGTACTGTACCTTCTCTACGTCTTATACACCCCGGGGGTCAACAATTGAGTCACTCCCTCCCAAAGTGAAACAGTACCTACCCCAGATGACAGACGGTTCCAAGACTTCCCCAATGACTCAGTTTCACCCACAGGAGCGAACCCTTGGCTACGACTGTCTACCTTCTCTCTAAGATTATTTACGTAACTTTTAATGACGAGAGAAATGAAGTGAAAGACCTTCCCTTGTGGCTGTACTTTGCGATTTTTTATTTTATTTTTTTATAATTTGACCACAAATCGTAAAATGAAACTTGAAAAAAATATAAATTTGGGTAATTAAAAGAAAATAATGAGGCGTTTAGGGCAAGAACAGCACAAGAGACAATGTAGTTTGATATGTTTATTATACTTATTTATTATACATTATACTTATGCATCTTACTTATACCTATTCCATAAATACTAAACTTTAACTGTATTTTCTATCCTTTTTTTTTAATACGTCGGTCGTTTATCCCCTTCTTGCCCGGAGCGCCTAAAAAACAGAAGCCACCCAATTAATTTTTAAACTCGTGACCTCGACCTCTCGCGCCCTTAACCTCTCGTGACCTTGACTTCTCGTGACCTCGACCTCTCGCGCCCTTAACCTCTCGTGACCTCGACCTCTCGTGACCTTGACTTCTCGTGCACTTGACCTCTCGTGCTGCCGTAGTCAACACTGATTGGCTCCAGGGATATAACGCTTGACAATTCGGTATATAAAAAAAAATATATAGGAATTATTGTGAAGGTCAAAGCCTTTATGGGGTAGTGAGCTAATTCTCTTTCCTAATACTTTGATCTCGTGAAAAATATCTTATTGGTGCTTAGAACTCTTGAGGTAAAATTTAATACGTGTTTTTCTGTTTTGGTTGAGTGATGTTGATGTTAGTATAATCCTTTTTGGGTTGACTGATGTTGAATACACATCTAAATACATGTCTTCCAAATTTTGGTTAAGTTATCTTGAACTTAACATTATCCAACTTTTCTTTAAATCAACCAACCCAGAACAAATCATTTAGTCGACACAAAGATGGAAATAAACACTCAGCTTTACCGACTTATAGATTTTCGTAAAAGTAATCAGAAGAGAAAGAGAAGAGAGAATAGGAGAAGAGAAAAGGAGAAATATAAGAATTCAATTTATATTTTGATGTTGATCTGAAACTATGATGAAAACAATCAAACGAAATCCTCCTTAATTCACTGACCCGCCTCCTACTCACTCAGATTCTATATAAGGAAATCAGACTCTGAATCTCAAGGGACCCGCTGAACACACACCCTTAATGTTTCAGAAAAGTAAAACTCACTGAAGATCACCGTATAAACACAGACATAAACACATAAAACCACACAAACACTTACATAAACACATACACATCCATACATAAACACACACACACACACACACACACACACACACACACTTAACAATTTTACAAGTCAATGAGAAAGAAAACCTCTATGTATCGAAACCTTCCCTTCAAGAAAACACTATAAATGATAAGTAAATTACGGCATCCTCTAAGAAAACAGTCGACATCCTATAATGAAAACAGCTGACTTTTGTTTACTTTTGCTACGGGAGTCCTACGCTGTTGTTGGAGTCCTACGCTGTTGTTGGAGTCCTACGCTGTTGTTGGTCATAAATAAACAAGTTACTAAAAGTTGTGGGAAACCTGGGCTTCAGTGTCAACATGTAGTGGTAGTAGTCGGCAGCTGTTGTGAGGAGGAGGAGGAGCATAATGATGATGATGATGATGAGGTGGAGGAAGAGGTGGGGGTGGAGGTGGGTGATGGAGAGGGAAGAGGGGGAGGAAAGGGTGGTGGAGGAGGAGGGGATGGAGAAGGAGGGGGGGGGATGGAGGAGAAGGAGGAATGGATAGGGAAAAGAAGATGAGCAGGAGGAGATGGAAGGAGGGGAAGGATAATGATGATGATGATGATAAGGAAGAAGAGAAAGAGGAGGAGGGGGAAAGGACAATGAGGAAGACGAGGAGAAGGAGGAGGAGTAGGAGGCACGATAGAGTAGTTTTTTATTTTATTTTATTTTTCTTATTTTTTCCAAGGATAAATAATTCACATAATCCTATATGAGCGTGTGGCCTCTCTCTCTCCTCCATGATATATTGGTCATTAACCTCACCAGCTGCCAAGACCTTCAGGGAGAACCACTTTATTTCCTCTGGTTCGTCGTTGTCAGCGTCATGAGTGGTTCTGTGGTTCTCCCTTCCCTCTCCTTCGTCTTCTATTTGTTTTACCTTTGTTTTCCCTTCTTTTATTTACATATAAGTGATTAATTTTATTTTATCTGCATTCTTTTTTATTATTATATTATTATTAATGTCTTTATCTTCCCTTTATTATTATCATCTTTCCTTTTCACTTATTTATTATCTTTTCTTATTTCTCTCTCTGTCTCCTCTTACCTCCCACCTTTACTCCCAGCGCTCTCAGGTAAGGTCAATTTTTACCCAGATTATCTTAAACTTTCACAATTGGCTTAAAACAGTTTCAATTAAATCTCAGGAGACGTAAACAGGAGGGATGTGTGTGAGGTGTTCCGGTCAGGTTGATTATCTTCAGGTTGTTTGCGTGATTTGTTTGTTATTTTGATTATCTGTTGACGTCCGCCTGTTCTTCCCCTTCCTCCTCATTCTCTAGCTGCGTCTTCCTCCTCTTCCTTCACCTTTTCCTCCTCCTCTTCCTCCTCCTACTCCTATTATTATTATTATACTTTGCCCCCCGGCTCTGATGTGGGTCAGTGACCTGTGCTCGGGTGGGCTAATCCCCCTATAAAAAAAATCAAGATGGCGGCCAGTGGCCATCTTGGATTTGAGGGTCAAAATGGCCGCAAATTGTCAAGATGACCCTCCAGGTGGTTTCCTGACCCTAGAATTGGCCAGGTTCGGCTGGTCACGCATGTTTCTGGGTGGGGTGGTTTGAGTGTTGGGGGGTGCCTTCTTTCTGGTGCTAGTTAGCGTGGATTATGCTAATTGGTGGGTTCTATGCATGGAGACGAAGTGTCTTTGGAAAACAAATTTCCGCTTGCTCCAGGGAACACTTGTGCCGGGTGGGACCTTTGCACTATGAAATGCAGTGTTCACTCCCCTAGCAAGTCTACTAAGGGACTCTGCATCAGGTGTGTGTGTGTGTGTGTGTGTTGTTAGGTTAGGTTAGGTTAGGTTAGAGCGGTTCGTCTTGTGATCATACTAACTTTATACATAGTGAAGCTTTTTATATTAACTTTGATATATTGGTGCAGGTGCCTTAATTATCTGGGAGGACTGGTACGTTACCTTGATGACTCTCTCTCTCTCTCTCTCTCTCTCTCTCGTAATAATAACAACACTAAACCACTGTTAGCCCCAGAGATCAATCCCCGAGTTTCCAGACCCTGCCGCGTGGAGGCCAGTGGTTAGAGGGTCCATTTTTTTTTTTTTTTTTTTTTTTTTGTCATATGTGGGGGTGGGGGGGGGGTCAAGAGAGTAAGGGCCTCTCAGAAGTCAGAGTTGTAACAAATGTGGGGTGGGGGTCAAGAGAGTAAGGGCCTCTCAGAAGTCAGAGTTGTAACAAATGTGGGGGTGGGGTCAGAGTCAGAGTTGTAACAAATGTGGGGGTGGGGTCAAGAGAGTAAGGGCCTCTCAGAAGTCAGAGTTGTAACAAATGTGGGGGTGGGGGTCAAGAGAGTAAGGGCCTCTCAGAAGTCAGAGTTGTAACAAATGTGGGTGGAGCTTTTGACCAGGTTAACCAGGTCTCTTACACCTTGGTCCACCTGGTCAGGGAGACCGGTCACAGTGACCTCATCACTTATAACATTTTTGGGGGGCAGAACTATGGTTATTCTACGGGTTAGTGATAGGTACCGTATATTTTGACCCTGTCTGCCAATTATTAGGCCGTGGTGGGCCTTAGGGATGAACACTGTTTGTGATACTGGCGTACTGAGACGCCGCCTTTCCTTTTCATAGGCCATCAAGGACTCTATATGAACCGCGGCATCCTGCACCAGGCCTTTATCTAGCCCTACAACCCGTAGGGGCTGGTCCTTGGACCCCTTCTGAGGAACAAAGACGCGAACCTTATACTTTTCCTAAATCTCTTTTATGGTAGAGCCACCTGGGCCTACCACAACCCCTAACATGTTGTTAGGAGCAGTGATGGTCACTGTCGTGGTCACAGCCTTTTGAACCAGGGCTTTTATGTGATCCGCGGCGTCGTGGACGAGGCCTTTATCTAGCCCTACAACCCGTAGGGGCTGGTCCTTGGACCCCTTCTGAGGGACAGACACGCGAACCTTATACTTTTCCTAAATCTCTTTTATGGTAGAGCCACCAGGGCCTACCACAACCCCTAACATGTTGTTAGGAGCAGTGATGGTCACTGTCGTGGTCACAGCCTTTTGAACCATGGCTTTTATGTGATCCGCGGCGTCGTGGACGAGGCCTTTATCTAGCCCTACAACCCGTAGGGGCTGGTCCTTGGACCCCTTCTGAGGGACAGACACGCGAACCTTATACTTTTCCTACATCTCTTTTATGGTAGAGCCACCTGGGCCTACCACAACCCCTAACAAGGTGTTAGGAGCTTTGATGGTGACCTCCGTTGTCTCCTGCACCCACTGGCCCCTCATACGAGCCACTTGGGGTGTCACTGTTGGACCCTTGGTCTTCTTCTCGGTCATTTTAGTGACGGGCTGGTGCTGGCGTCGTTCACTTTTAATATTCTGCATTATTAACTTTTATGACCAAACCAGACCACTGGACTCATGTGGTGTAAACATTATGTCAAGTGTAAGATAATGTAGTAAGAGGTTACCACAGTGAACCTCTTGTAGTGAACCTTTGTTATAGTAATGAACATGTTATTATAGTGAACCTCTTGTAGTGAACCTTTGTTATAGTAATGAACATATTATTGTAGTGAACCTCTTGTAGTGAACCTTTGTTATAGTAATGAACATGTTATTATAGTGAACCTCTTGTAGTGAACCTTTGTTATAGTAATGAACATGTTATTATAGTGAACCTCTTGTAGAACCTTTGTTATAGTAATGAACATGTTATTATAGTGAACATGTTGTAGTGAACCTTTGTTATAGTAATGAACATGTTGTAGTGAACCTTTGTTATAGTAATGAACATGTTATTATAGTGAACCTCTTGTAGTGAACCTTTGTTATAGTAATGAACATGTTGTAGTGAACCTGTTGTAGTGAACCTTTGTTATAGTAATGAACATGTTGTAGTGAACCTTGTTATAGTAATGAACATGTTATTATAGTGAACCTCTTGTAGTGAACCTTTGTTATAGTAATGAACATGTTTTTATAGTGAACCTCTTGTAGTGAACCTTTGTTATAGTAATGAACATGTTATTATAGTGAACCTCTTGTAGTGAACCTTTGTTATAGTAATGAACATGTTATTATAGTGAACATGGAATAGTGAAACCTGTTGTTATAGTAATGAACATGTTATTATAGTGAACCTCTTGTAGTGAACCTTTGTTATAGTAATAAACATGTTATTATAGTGAACCTCTTGTAGTGAACCTTTGTTATAGTAGTTATTATAGTGAACCTTTGTTATATAGTAATGATCATGTTATTATAGTGAACACGGAATAGTGAACCTTTGTTATAGTAATGAACATGTTATAGTGAACATGTTGTAGTGAACATGTTGTAGTGAACCTTTGTTATAGTAATGAACATGTTATCCATAATATTAGAAACCTTCCATATGAAGAAAGACTGAAAAGCTTAGGCTTGCATTCATTAGAGAGGCGTAGAGTTAGGAGAGATATGATAGAGGTGTTCAAGTGGGTAAGTGGGATTAACAAGGGTAAAATGGAAGATGTTCTGAAGCTCAGTAATAACGAAATAACTAGAACAAATGGCTTTAAATTAGATAAATTCCGATTCAGAAAGGATATAGGCAAGCACTGGTTTGTTGATAGAGTTGTGGATATGTGGAATAGGCTACCGAGTGCTATAGTAGGATCGGGGACGCTAGGGAGCTTCAAGACGAAGTTGGATAGGCACATGGAAGTGCTGGGATGGGTGTGAAAGGGATCTGCCCTGTATGGGCCAGTCGGCCTCCTGCAGTATCCCACTTCTTATGTTCTTATGTTCTAAACGGGACTGCCCAGTATGGGCCAATAGGCCAGCTGCAGTTTCCTCCATTCTTATGTTCTTATGTTCCTCTAGCGTCGTCTACCTCCCCTTCCTCCTTCTCCTCTTCCTCCTCCTCTTCCTCCTCCTACTCCTCTAGCGTCGTCTACCTCCCTTCCCCCTCCTCCTCTTCCTCCCCTCCCTCCTCCTCCTACTCCTCTAGCGTCGTCTACCTCCCCTTCCTCCTCCTCTTCTTCCTCCTCCTCTTCCTCCTCCTACTCCTCTAGCGTCGTCTACCTCCCCTTCCTCCTCCACCTCTTCCTCCCCTCCCTCCTCCTCCTACTCCTCTAGCGTCGTCTACCTCCCCTTCCTCCTCCTCCTCTTCCTATTCCTCTCCTCCCACCTTTACTCCTTTATCCCTTCTCCCTACATATGCTTTGACTCTTTTAATATATTTTTAGTCAGTTAATCTCTCTTCTCCACCTTGGCCTCCACAGTGCCGAACATCCCCTTCTATAATCTCTCTGTTCAACTTCTCTTTATTCTCATTTTCTTTTTGGTTTCTCCTCTCTCTCTCTCTCTCTCTCTCTCTCTCTCTCTCTCTCTCTCTCTCTCTCTCTCTCTCTCTCTCTCTCTCTCTTCCGTAGAAACTGATAAATGGATTTCGTCTTTGCCTCTGTGCCTTCTCTCCCTTGTCGTCCATCCTTGCCCTCCCTTATCCCACCCCTTACCCCCTTTCCTCTGCCCCTCACTGCCCCTCATTCTCCTTCCTTACCCACTATTGCCCTCCCCTTGCCCACCCTCGTCCTCTCTTGCCCACCCTTGCCCCTCCCTTGCCCCTCCTTTGCCTCCCTTACCCACCCCTTGTCCTCCCTTGTCCACCCTTTGCCCCCAATTGCCCCCCCCCTTGTGCCCCCCCTTGCCCTTCCTTGCCTCCTTGCCCTTCCTTGCCCTCCCCCCTTGCCCTTCCCCTTACCCCACACTTGTGCCCTCCACTTGCCCATCCTTGTCCTCCTTGCCCACCTTGCCTCTCCCTTTCCCACCCTCGTCCTCTCTTGCCCACCCTTGCCCTCCTTACTACCCTTGCCCACCCCTTTGGTTGTTTACCTGTCCTTTCCTTGTCCCCTTGCCCTTCCCTTGCCCTCCCTGCCTCCTTGCCCACCTGCCCTTCCTTGCCCACCCTTACCCTTCCCTTGCCCTCCCTTGCCCTTGCCTTGCTCTCCCCTTGCCCACCATTGCTCTCCCTTGCCCCTCCTTGTTCACCCTTGCTCTCCCTTGCCCTCCCTTACCCACCCTTGCCCTCCCTTGCCCTCCCTTGCCCATCCTTGCCCCAGTTGCTTTTGTTGGATATAGCAGCTTAGTTTCTTCGGTCTCTTGTTATGACGAGGAAGCTTTAACTTCTCTCTGCTTACTTAATTCTTGTTGTTCCTGCTCACTCGCTTACTCGTTCACTTCCTGGTGCTCACTCGCTTACTCGTTCACTTCCTGGTGCTCACTCGCTTACTCGTTCACTTCCTGGTGCTCACTCGCTTACTCGTTCACTTCCTGGTGCTCACTATTTATGTTATACCTTCCCTATCAACTCTTGGTGCTCCTTCCCTCCCTTTTTCCCTTTCCTTTCTTCCCTTCTTTCCTTCTCCCCTTCTTCATTTTCTCCCTCTATCCCTAACTCCTTCCTCCTTTCCTCCCTATTTTCCTTCCCTTTCTCCTTCCCTTCCTTCACTCTCTCTGCCCCTACCCCGTTCCCGCCCTTACTCCTCCAGCCTCCCTCCCTCCCTCCCTCCCTTACTCTCTATCTCTCCCTCTCCCTACCTCCTTCCCCCCCTTCCTCCCTTCCCCCTGCCACAAGGTTCATGTTAGAATCATTATAGAGCTATCACAGGAGTCCCGTCTCTGTGAGGTACGGGGCGGCCTCAGTTTTATACATTAACCGCCCTGCCATCTGCTTACTTTTACCCCCATCAGCGTGGGTTTTTCTCCCGTGTATGAAAATGATTATTTGATTAGGTTGCAGGGCGTAGGCTGGTGGTGCCCCCTTTCACCCCCCTCATCCTCATACCCACCTCATCACCTCCCACCCCCCCGTGTAGTATTAGTATGGTAACCTGAAGCTTAACTACCCTAACGCTAACCTAACCTAACCTAACCTAACCTGTGTGTGTGTGTGTGTGTGTACATACCATCATCAAGCCAGATTGCCGTGTTGATGGTCACACAGTTAGTAAGAGGGTAACGGTGTCAAAGCTGTGTACAGTGGCCGAGATAGTGAACGTGACCCAGCGTGACCCAGGGCGACCCAGGGTGACCCAGGGCATGGTGAGGCTACCACACTAGTCACCTGGCTGTGTGATCTCTATATCCTGACTCACTCTTCACCTTTCTGGGTATTGGGTCTGTTTTCCAAGGAGCGTTCACCTGAGGGTTACGCCCATCTGCCCTCAGCTACCCCACCTGAGTTAGTAACGTTTGTGAATTTACCAAGTGTTGGATATTGTGTTAACTGTATCCTGGTAACTGTATCCTGTTGACTATATCCTGGTGACTTTATCATGTATCCTGATGACTGTATCCTGGTAACTGTATCCTGTTGACTATATCCTGGTGACTTTATCATGTATCCTGATGACTGTATCCTGGTAACTGTATCCTGTTGACTATATCCTGGTGATTTTATCATGTATCCTGATGACTGTATCCTGTATCCTTGCTATTGTATCCTGATTACAACGTTAAATTTAAAAGGAAAAATAGATCACATAAAGATTAACACTTCCAGCTTATTTCAACTGATTATTAAACACTCTAACGGACTCAAGGACGATTAGGTTAAGTTAGGTTAGGTAAGGTTAGGTTAGCTTAGGTAAGGTTAGGTTAGCTTAGGTAAGGTTGGGTTAGCTTAGGTTAGCTTAGGTAAGGTTAGGTTAGCTTAGGTAAGGTTGGGTTAGGTTAGGTTAGGTACCTATAATTTTACGTTTACTTTAATTGTAACTATACGTCTACCTAAACCTACGACTATAATTACACCTATGTTTGTAATTATACATACACCTGTGCTTGTATATATAATTACAACTATACCTGTACCTGTGTAACTATAACTGCTCCTCTACTGTTGCTTCTGAAATAATGACATAATAAAAAGTTAAACATAAGTTCATCATCAACGTCAGTGAGGCTACAGAAGCCGGTGATCAAGACTGCCATCACTAATATAGCACAACAAGGCTTCAGGGGGGAGCTGCTCAGGTAGAGTCGGGGAGGCGTCAGAGGAGCCAGGCAGAGTTAAGACTGGCTAATCCTCCCTCACCACTGACCAATCACAGTAATGCATGCCATGATAAAGGGTTACACTTGTTCACTTTATCGAAATATTTATCATTATTAATCTCGGATGGGGAGGGGGAGTGGTGACGGGTTATGTTAGGGGTTGTGGTAATCAGTTTGGGTTGTGAAGGGGAGTTGAGGAATGGGCTGTGGAGGGGTGAGGGGGTGTGATGGAGGGTGAAGGGGTGGGGGGGTGTGATGGAGGGTGGAGGGGTGGGGGGGTGTGATGGAGGGTGGAGGGGTGGAGGGCATGTTATAGAGAGTATCGTGAGGAAGTAGAGTAATAACAATACTTCCAACTCCACAATGGGTCATAACCATCTAACCTTGACCTTTGACCTTACAGAACACAAACAATCTGGCAATCAAGGGTGGTCATAGGTTTAGTATGAATAGTACACAACACATACGAACTGACCCCTGTGGACAGACATAGTTCAGTAGACATAGTTAGTGACGTCAGTACTTACCCAAACTCACACTACCACTGCCAGCTTAAGTCGTAAGTGAGTGTTTTATTTGTAAGTAAAGATTAGAGTAAATAAAGTAACCTCAGCAGCCATCGCTAGTGAATAGTGCACCTTCACTGATGAATAGGGTAATATAAATGGTCCAACACATGTAATGAAGGAACTATCTGTCACTTTTGTGTTACGTAATGTATTCGTAATGACAGACAAACAGACACACATCACTTTTAATAATTATGATATCTCTCGGGACATTTACCTGCTGATCCACACGTTCTGTTTTGTTGTAAGGGCGAAATTCCCATCATGTATTCCTGAGAGGTAAAACATTCCTTGTGGCTTGGCACTGTGTGAGAGGAAAATTTAATATAAGAGAAGGTTGGGACTCATCAATATCGGGGTGTATGCAAATTGAGCAAAACACCAGAGATTTTTGTTTTAATGGAGCGTGATTAGCGAATCCTATTTATCAAAGTTATCATTAGTGATTCAATTTATCAAGAGTAATCAGAAGTAACCGGTCATTGACTTTATGTGAGGTCGTGTGGTTAGTCTCGTTGTGTGAGGTCGTGTGGTTAGTCTCGTTGTGTGAGGTCGTGTGGCTAGTCTCGTTGAGTGAGGTCGTGTGGTTAGTCTCGTTGTGTGAGGTCGTGTGGTTAGTCTCGTTGTGTGAGGTCGTGTGGTTAGTCTCGTTGTGTGAGGTCGTGTGGTTAGTCTCGTTGTGTGAGGTCGTGTGGTTAGTCTCGTTGTGTGAGGTCGTGTGGCTAGTCTCGTTGTGTGAGGTCGTGTGGCTAGTCTCGTTGTCTGAGGTCGTGTAGTGCCTAAAGGTGTCTGGTAGTGTCTCTTTATATATCTTTGTTTTCTGTTTTTTTTCGTTAATTTTTGTATAGGTTAGGTTAGGTTAATGTCAGCTGGGGTGTCTAATCTTCAGGTGATTCCACTTGTCTTGCCCCGGTGTGTCAGGCGCCATTATCGTTAACGGTCAGCCAAACCAAATGTAAGGGCAGAAAACGATCCTCCGGCTAGTTACCGCTGCTAACTCGCTCGTTTGCTGGTGCAGACGACACTTGGGGTGGTTGGACAGAGGTGATAACGGCAGCAACCCTCTCCGCCGCGGGCAGATTCAACCCAGCCGCCATACCGTCAGTATCTAGCTACCCTGCTGTCCGTCAAATTCTGGCTGTGATCTCATCATAGGTCCTGGACTCGTGGGCTGTGTTCCCAGACCTTCACCTATCAACTGCCAACTCTCTGGTCATCTACCACTACCGCATACCACGACCATCAATTCATCACATTCTGTCGGTGCCCCGGTGTTCTCCTGCCTTTTCAAGACGTTGCTGAGTGTGGAGTGAATGGACGCTTCCCTACCCTGAGTGTGCATCACCGTGTTCCAGAACCTTCCCCAGGGCCACTGCCGTAGGAAATATTTGTTCATTGCTGACTCCCCTTTATTGTTCGATTCTATCAATTGTTGACTCCATTTAATTGTTTGAATCCAATTAATTGCTGACTCCCATTATTTGTTTGATTCCTTTAATTGTTGCTTCCATTAATTGTTTGACTCCCGTAATTATTTGATGATTGTTGAGTGGTGTCAGAGTTTTGTTATATTTTTATAGTAAAGAGATGCCAATCTCAAACGGTTGTTTGTTATTCCTCGGAAAACCATGGTCCTTGACTTTTCTTTTATTAAGATCCTGATTAGCCTGGTAAGGGATTTCTATCCCTAAGTCCCAGGCCTTTACACCAAACAAGCACAATTGGCTGGGTTGTTTACCTACATTATTCGCCTCGTTGAGTAAACTGTCACACATCGACGTTTCCCAAAAGTCATCGAGAAACATAGAGAGTGTGTTGTCACGCCTCATACAACAAACCTTCAAACACCTCTGCTAAAAATTGCTTTACGCTAGTTAAGCTGTAAACAAGTGATGCAGCTGCCTTCTGTTATTATCATCAAGTACACACGTTTTAGAATGGGCACAATTAAGACTCTAATTGGACGGTAGTGTTTATGAGTCGCGTTGTGCTGCAGATATTTTGTGAACATTATCAAAATATAATAATAGTCAAGGATAATTTGTCGATTTCAGTGAAAGTTGTGAAATGAATGTCTGTCGTGTGTGAGAGCATTGTAAAGATATATATATTGAGCTTTGAGAAGAATGAACACGTGAAATTGAGTGCAGATGTAGCATACTGTAAATTAGAGCCTTTTAGCTGTACCCAAGGAAGCAGTGTGGCTTGTACTACACCTCCACTGTGTACTTGGGGTGGCCTGTATACCTCTGTTAATACTAGAAAATTTAACATTGTTTGTTATCATGAGTTATTTTTAGCATTATACACCATTATACTGGGATTTGGGGGGGAGGGGGGGGGGTCTTACAGCCAATTTTCCACCCAAAACACCAAGGAGAAAAGCGTTATTAGAAGCCCCTGTAAGTAGGAAAAATCCTAAATGTAATCTTTGCCCAGAGGAGAAAATTGTGTTTTTAAGAATGTGCAATTTTTACCCTTCCCAGCAAGGGTTATCGGTATCACATTTTATAACAAGGTGGCGAGCGGCGGCGCCTCTCACGCGCGAGGAAGCAGCTATTACGCTCTTGTCGGGGACCTTCATTGGTGCCCGGCACGAGAACTCCGAGAGAACTTTGCGAGATGTGGGGGGGTCTCTTGAAAGCTAAACACGAGACTTCCACGAGGCCTGTACGAGATGTAGGATCTCTCAAAACCTAAACTCGAGATCCCGACGACACACGAGTCTTCGAGGAGGGTTTAGAAACGAGAATCTCACGAGATAATTCTTTGAAATTAAAGACGAGATCTATAACGTGCGAAAGCTAAGAGAGAGAGAGAGAGAGAGAGAGAGATGACCAGCATTACGGCCGTCAAAGAGGTTAATATGGAGGAGGAGTGTAAACAAGGTGAGGTAATGGATAGGAAGAGCGACCTAAGCTCAACAGGTAATACAGTTTAATATCGTGGCAACTGACTCACAATAACTTGATCTACTTTAGAGGAAACTTGCGACATTTTTGTGGTTAGGCTTTCAGACCTGCCCAGCCGCATACAGTGCCAGTGTCACTCATAAACACGCATTCTATAGCCCTTTCCACCATTCCCAGGCACTCATGTTGTATTCAGAGTGGCACTTTACTTCCTAATCTCTGTCTGTCTGTCTGTCTGTCCTAACCCCTTCACAATGGCTGAAATCACCATTGCCTTTTTTCACCCTCTTTAAAGTATTGAGGTAATATTCCTTTACCTTTTAATGTTGTTAATGTTATACCTTGAGGTCACCATACATACACACATACATACATACATACATACATACATACTGGATGAATTTGCTGACTCTTGTATTGACACGTATGTAATTTCCACGTAAACACACATTAACTCTTCCTTAGTTTTTTCTCCTTAAGTCAACAAACTGTTTTATTTGAGTTGAGGAAGGAGAGCTGGGGTGTAGGGGCGACGCACACACACACACACACACAAGCTCCTGAGACTTACTAAACATCTGCTAAATATTGGCTCAGGGGGGAGGGTTTGGGGGGTTGTGTGGGGGTGGTGTGTGTGTGGGGGGGTGATGGGGTGGTGGTGTGGGGGGAGGTGTGGAGATGGGGGGTCGTGGATAAGGGTAAAGAGGTGTGGAATGGGAGGGAGGTGTATAGAAGGGAGGGGAGAAGGAGGGGAAGGAAGAGTGGGAGTCGTGGAAGGGAAGGGAGAAGAGGAGGGAGGTTTTAGGAAGGTGTTGGAAGGGGGTAATGTGGAAGAGGAGGGAGGGGGAGGAAGGGAAGTTGTAGAAGTGGATGAAGGAGGAGGTGATGTAGATGAAAGTAGTGATGAAGAATCGGGAAGAGGAGGAATAGGAAGAAGGAAGAATGATGACGGAATAGAAAGAAGAGATAAGGCAGTGAGGAAGAGGAGAAACGAGAAGGTAAAATAGGGGGGAAATAAAATAGTGTAAAATGTAGGTTGAGTGGTCGTGTTTCCCCAACAGTCGCCCAACACCGAGGACAGGTAAGGATGTCTCTCCATTACTCGGCTGAGGTCGGGTGGGCACAGGTGAAGGTCAGGAGGTGGGTAGGTGAGGGTCGACAGGTAGGTGGTGGGGGACAGAGGGGTAGGTGATTGTCGGCAGGTAGGTGGAGAACTGGGGGAGCAGGTGAGCAGGAGGTGAGGGTAAGTGAGGGACAGGTGAGGGGTAGGTGAGGGACAGGGGGAGGAGCAGGTAAGGGCCGGGTGGACGAGATAGGGAAAAGGGTTGAGTAGGCTCGACGAATTTTATAGCGGGAGGATAAATTCAGGAGGAGGACTGGTGGAGGGGAACGTGCAGGATAAAGAGGCCATTAGTGCGTGTTAGTTTTATCGAGAGTTGATGGTTATTATACCATTAAGGGAAGAGAGACGACGACTCGTTAGAAACACGTAGCGATGATGAGATGTAGAGTCAGATGATGAACCGAAAAACACACACACACACACACACACACACACGCACACAGATACACACATTGTCGTGGCTTCATTGAACGCTTCACATGATTTCTTAATCTAAAACTTGTTTTAATTTATTATTATTTATGTTTATTGACAGTCAAGTGCGTTTGACTGGTTGTTGACTATAAAGGCTTTGACACATGAGTAATTCTTCACGCACTTATGTACTCAGCTACTGATGAGTCATATTCATTCCTCAGTTACTCATTGGCCCACTCATTGTCCCTCATATTTCAAAACAAAAATATGATGAGCATAGTTCACTGTACTTCCTTTGTTGTAATATCCCTGAGTCATTCCTCATATATTTCCCTCACACCTACCTCCTCATATTTATCCACTCACACCTCTCCACTCACACCTCTCCACTCACAACTCTCCACTCACACCTCTCCACTCACACCTCTCCACTCACACCTCTCCACTCACACCTCTCCCTCACCTTTCACACCTATCTATCCTCCCCATCCCCACCTACACCTCCCTCCCCCACCTACACCCCATCACCCCTTCCCCCTTCCCTCCACCCACACCTCCCTCCCCCATCACCCCAACTTAGGCATCAGTAGAGACGCGGGCGGTAAAATGTTTATGCTGCCCAGAAAGTTCGATATGCATACCAAGTTACGACCCGGAAATATTAATAGAGAGGCAGAGGTTCCCGTTCACGCCCTCGGGGCTTGGAGTTTGGTAGCGGTCGAAGGGAGTTAGGAGTGAGGGGAGGGGGAGTATGGCAGTTGGGAGAGGGAGTGAGCAGTTGGGAGAGGAGAGTGAGGGGAGAGGGGAGTATGGCAGTTGGGAGAGGGAGTGAGGGGAGGGGATGGATGATAGTAACGGGAGTAAGGGAGGAGAGTAAAGGAGAGGGAAGTGAGGGGTAGAATATAGAAAGAAAGAATGGGGGAGAAATGGAGAGGGGATTAGGGAGAGGAGAAGAGAAAGGAGGAAACGGAGGGTGAGAGAAAGGGAAGAGGAGAGGATATAGAAGAAGATGACAGTAGAATGGGGTGAGGAAGCAAGTAGGAGAGAGGAGAGAAATAAATAAATGAAAGGAGAAGAGAGAAAGTACAGATAAGAGGAAGATAGGCAAGACAGAGAAGGAAAAAAATAATAATTAGAAAAAAAATGGAATGAAGGAATATATAGGAATGAAATAATGGGGAGAAATTAACCAGAATGATAAACAGGGGGAATAAAAGAGAAATGAGGAATGAGGAGCTAGGGCATAGAAGGAAAAGGTGAGAGAGGGTAGATGACTCACACACACACACACACACACACACACACACGAGGGGAAACAGTTGTAGTGTTTGACTAGTAAGAGAGACTCAGGCATTTGTTTATAGTACGGGGAAGCTGCACAACTTTTGTTTGAGGGCAGAAACAAAAGTTGGTTGTATGATGGTGGTAGATTGTTGTATAATGGTGGTAGATGGACGTATGGTGGTGGTAGATGGATGTATGGTGGTGGTAGATGGATGTATGATAGTGGTACACAAGTATATGATTGTGGTACAGTATGTTAGTGTCTGTCGACCTGAAGTTTAGCGTTCAACAAGTCATTTGCCTCCTCTCTCTCTCTCTCTCTCTGTTGACCTGTTTTATCCATCCCATCCCTAGTAATTATTCTACAACTCATTACCATCTTAATTAGGATTTTAAACAAAAGCTTTCACACATAATGACTCAGTTTTCAAACACACACACACACACACACACACACACACACACACACACACACACACACACACATAAACCTATAAGTGGCAGCATAAACTACACAAAACTCAATATCACATCTCAGTAACAACACTACTTCACCTTTCCCTCCACACGCCGACAGCTAAAACTCCCTCCCTCTCTCCACACCTCTCCACCCCTCCCTCATCCCCCCTCTGCTCCATTCCCCTCCCCACGAAATTTCTTATCATCTATGTCAGTGGTGGCGGCGATGCTATCAAACCTGGCCACCTTCTACCGTGTTTGACTTGGCCCACTTTATAGCCACAGTGACCCCGTGATAAACTAAGAGGGGAAAAAAAATCTCCTTTTGATGACGTTTCTTAACCCTTTTGTGTACGGGGGTTGTGTGGGGGTTGGGGGTGGTGGGTGGGGTGGGTGGTGTGGGTGGTGTGAGGGGTGGTGAGGGTGTGAGGGGGCAGGGAAGATGGGTGGGGGGGTCTCTGGTTTAAATCAATTACTGTTAACCAAGTAGAATATAAACAGTGGCGTCCCCGTAGTGTAGGAGTTAACGCCTCGTCCCTGTGATGTAAATGGGATATATGACACAGTCGAGTTAAAAGGTGAACTATATAGTTAAGTATGGGTCGAGGGGTAGAGGCGGATGTTTATGATGGGTGTAAATAGCGAGGCTGGGGTGAGAGAGAGAGAGAGAGAGAGGGTGAGAGAAAGTTTGGCATCATGTTCAGTGGCTCTGGTATATAGCAAGATTCTTCTCTGTCCCTCCTCCTCTTCCTCCTCCTCCTTCTTTTATCTCTTCTCCCTCCTCCTCTTCCTCCTTCCTCTTCTTCCTGCAAACTATTTATCTATCCTCGATAATTTGGCTTGAGGGATCTCGAGAGAGTAAGATCGGTCTCGATATGAATATGGAAGTCTTGACGAGGCCAAGAGACACGTGAGTTTCAAGATTGATACACGGTGATGATAGAGGGAGAGAAGCTAAGGAATCAAAGGAGGTGGTGGGGAGGGAGGGGTGTGGAGAGGGGTTGGGTGATCCAGGGAGACAGAGACTCACAAGGGGGGCTAGGAACAGCAAGATCTCGAGGAGGAGGGGGGGGGTCACAGAAGATAGTAGAGGAGGGGGAATGATGTGAAGCTACAAGGGTCTCGACTGGATGTGAAGGAGTACTCAAAGGGGTCATGGAGTCTCAAGAGAGCCATGAAGTCTCGAGGGTCCAGGATGTCCTCGTATGGGCCAGGAGGTCTCAAAGTATCAACAAACTTAACCAAACCTAACCTAACCTAACCAAATATTTTATTTCGGGGGTAATCTCAACACGCCTCTCGTTTTCAATGGTACTCTGGTCGACCCGTACCTGCCCAGAACATTTCCAGCACACTACAATTTCACCACACCACCACCACACCACATCACACCACCACCACCCCCACTGCCACCACCACCACCACCACCCACCGCCACCACCACCACCCACCACACACCACCACCCCACCACCACCACCACCGCCACCACTACCACCCACCACCACCACCACCACCGCCACCACCACCAATTGGGATATAGAAGCTCTATTCCCGGTACCTTTGGCCTGAGTAAACATATATACACGTTCAAACACTTAACATCATAACCACCTCCAGGAACAACAACAAAAAATCCTCGATGTTATAAAAAGTATATAAAAAAAAGTTTATGGTTCTATACCTTATCAGAGAATTACCCCTTTTCAATGTATTTTTTTTATGGTGGTATACGCGTTTGTGAAAAGTAAAAAGTAAAAAAAAAAAGTAAATTGTTTTTTTTGGGCGGTCCGTGGTCATATCGACTCATATTTTGTACAGCCGAGGGGGAAACTTCACCAATACTTTTACAATACGTCGACTTTCACAAATAGTGTAGAAAACCTTTTATCTAAAAACTTTCTTCCTCCTCCACCCTAGTGATGGCTATTGATAACACCGCGCCTCTCTCTCTCTCTCTCTCTCTCTCTCTAGGCACAGATAGAAGGTAAACACTACACCAGGTCTTATGAATGTTTAATGACAATAAGTACTGGGAGGAGGGGGAGAGAAGGAGAGAAAAAGGCACAGAGGAGAAAAAGAGGGTAGATAAGAAAGGAAACATGGAGGTAGCGAGGGGGAGAGGGAAGGAGGAAGGTAGAGGGAAAAAATAAAAGAGGGAAAAAGTAAAGAGGAAAAAATAAGAGAGGTGGGTGGACGGAAGGGGAGATAAGGAGAAAAAGGAAGGGAAGGAGAGAAGGAGGGGGGAAAAAGACGGAGGGAGGGGGCAGGAAAGGATAAAAAAGGAGATGGGGAGGGAAAGAGAAGAGAGAGATTGGTGAAAGTGAGAGGTATGGAATGAAGGGTGACGTAGAAATGAGGAAATGTATAGGGAGAAGAGAGGGAGAGAGAGAAGGGACGGAGTTAGGGAAAGAATGGAACAGAATATACGGAAGAGAATAAGGAAGAAGGAGAGAGTGGAAGATGAAAGAAGGAGAGATGATTCATAAAATGGAGAAAACGAAGAGAAATAGGGAGAGAGAGAGAGAGAGAGAGAGAGAGAGAGAGAGAGAGAGAGAGAGAGAGAATTAGGAAAACAGAGGAAATGAAATGCATAGAGGGAGAAGGATGAAATACAGAGAAAAGAGAAAGAGAGGCAAGAAGAAGGAAGGAAGGAAGGAATGAAGGAAGGAAGGAAAAACAACAAATGGCCGGAAGAGGCAAAGAAGAACAGAGAACAGAGGAAGGAGGAAGGAAGAGATAGGTAACGAAGTGGGAGAATGAGAGAGAGATAGAGAAGTAACAGCAGGAAGGAGGGAAGGATAGAAACAAAGGAAGAAGAGAAGAGAGAGAGGAATGGAAATAAGAGCATAGTAGGAAAGGAGGTGAGAGAGAGAGAGGGAGCATGATGGAGGGAAGAGAGTGAAAGAGGAAGAAGAAGGAGAAAAGAGGACAGGTAAAAGTGGGAAAGAACATGAGAGAGAGAGAGAGAGAGAGAGAGAGAGAGAGAGAGAGAGAGAGAGAGAGAGAGCAACAACAACAGGATGGAGCTTCTCTCTCTTCTACCGTGTAAGAGGATTGGTGTGTGGGGGATGAGAGTTCCCACAGTTTATTTACATTGCGTTTCCTGTGTTAATCCGGATTTACCCTAAAGGCACCAACTCGACTTCATGATCCTTCCGTTCTTGCGCGACCATTAGCTTGTTTTCCCACCGCCTGCCATTAAAACATAAAAAATCACAGAAAAACACCCAAAAAATATTTCTAAACTCACACTAGATTTTCAATTCTGGTTTTGTGAGTTAAGGCTTCAGTGGTATTCTTTTTATTAATATATTTTTGTTTTCCTGAAAGTCTTAAAAAGTGTTAGATTTACAAGTCGTATTTGATGGCTTCTCGCATATTTTCAAAGTCTTACAACTATGAAGTCTAAAAACTTTTCAACTTTGAGGTTGGGTCCTGTAAGTGCGGCTTCTCGGGCTATTCTAAAGCGTTTTACTTTTTTATGTCTAAAACTTTCGTATTTGTTTGTCTTTTTAAGGATCTATAATTTGGTGTGTGTGTGTGTGTGTGTGTGTGTGTGTGTGTGTGTGTGTGTGTGTGTGTGTGTTTAGGTAAAGTTTGACGGATAATCCCCGCCAAAAATATGTTGTTTATCAAGGGTTTTCAGAAAGTCCATTTTTTCCGAATATTGAAATCTTTGTTGTTGTATTATTTGGCTTCCTTAATATATCAAATTTGTTTATATTTACGTATTGTATCATATAACATATTACACTCTACTTTATCTTTGAATTTCAGTGTTTTATGGATCCATCTGTTTATATATTCATCTTTATGTTAGTTTTTTATTTTCATTAATTTTGTTTATAAACAGCGGAGTTCATATCCCAAGTTAGGACAGAAAAGTTAACAATTGCATCTTAAATATAAGAGTTTTCATATCCTAAGTTAGGATAGTGTTATTTCTATTCTAAGTTAGGATAGAAAACTTTGTATATCCGGACTGTGGTAACCGAAGAATAACCTCGGATTATTTTTAGATTTACTTTATCATTAGGTTAGGTCAGATCAGGTTAGATTAGGTTAATCTCAGGACGAAATAATCTAGGAGGCTAATTTTCAAGTGATCAGTACAATGGTTCAACTAACTAACTAACTAAAACTAATACAATATTAACACATCTGTAACTTAGATCTGTACCTGTATTGCTCATAATTAAATAAAGTGAATAACTACTAAAGAATATGAATTAATAATGAAGAAAAATGAATAAATCTCCCTTATCAAATTAGTGTCTCTTGAAGTGAAAATATAGATGAATAAACTTGTGGGAGGGACAAAGGCTTGACTGTAGGGGGAATAAGTGCCAGGGTATGGTGTGAATGTCCTTAATGTCTCTAGCTGGTTAACCGAGTGTATGTATGTATGTATGTATGTATGTATGTATGTATGTATGTATGTAAAAAAAAGACCTTTAGAAAAATCAAAACACACGACCAAATGTCCCTAAAAAAATAATTATATATAGATAAGGTGACATTTAAGGTATATACAAGGAATCAAATGAACACACAAGACGCGAGACTTCTTTGGTCACTTAGAGTTCCTGGGTGTGTGTTAAAAGGGCTGGGGGGGGGGTGAGTCACGGAGGAGGAGGGTGGTGCTGGCGAGAGTGGCAACGGTGTTATCGGTGTGACACAAGGCAGGCGGGGCGCGGCCGATCATGGCACCCAAGACCAGATTTACATTCCCTGTGTAGGAACCTTCTTGCTTCCCCTTTCTCTCTTCTCCTCCTCCTTCTTCCTTTCTCCTCCCCACCACAGCAGACCTCCACCAGGGTCAAGTCCTCCTGTCAATTGGCTCTACGAATAGGTGTGACCCCATTCTTGTCCCACTGACTAGAGAATCAGCCTTTTCCTGTGTCATACACAGAAGAAGGACCTTAGTCTGCGCTCACAAAAAGAACCTATCGCCCATTGGTCTTACAATGACAGAGGACTTCCTTTTTGCTCACACTGGCCCTAGGAATAAAAGGGATTTTAAAGGGATTTAATCGTGACTTCATCTAACCCCACAAAGGAGGTTCCATTCTGACTCTACAAAACAGGAAAATCTCATCCTGACCCCAGCAATTGCTATTAATGACCCCACGAAGAGGCGACGCTCCATCCTGGTTGAACAAAATAGATAAAACACTCACTTTAGCCTCAGAGAAAACAGAGATAACCTCATACAACCACAAATTAGGAATCCTCACTCATGGTGCCACTGAGAAGGAGGAGCTCTTCCTACCTCTCCTATCTAGAAAACCTCCGCCCTTCTGACCCTCTTAAAGAGACTGTGTCCCCTTTGCCCTATAAAAAAGACACCTCTTTTCTACCTCCACAGTGAAAGAAAATTTAATTCTTACCCCACAACTATGAGTAGATAGCCGTCTCCTTCGAGCTCTAGTGTAGTAGGAGCTCATCTTAGACCCACACGCTAGATAACTTCTTCCCACGGGCCCCACACACCAGAGAGCCTATGCCCTACTAGGCGGTTCACCACAACAGAACAGTCCACTTGGGAGGGAGTAACCTGAGTCGCCCAGTATAACCTTCCCCTCTACAGTGACTCGAATAACGTTATCTTGGTCGGTGATGATGATAAGGATATTGCTACTGATTCTGCTGCTCCCGTCGCGGCTCTTGCTAGAATTGTGTTACTTTTGTTCCTGACGCTGTTACCGTTACTGTTCCGCGACTATTATTGCTATTGCTGTTGTTATTAACCCATTTGTTCCCGATGCTGCTATTTTCCTTGCTATTATTTTTAATAGGTATTACATGCACATGCACACACAATGTAGTCATGAATATATATATATATATATATATATATATATATATATATATATATATATATATATATATATATATATATATATATATATATATATATATATATATATATGTATACAAAACGACTCGAAGCCATAGCCTGAAACATAAAATTCTTCCTAAAAAGTTATTTGACAATACACAATTCAGTGAAGACATCTACAAAAGCAATTACGTCCAGGTTGATATTGAATTAAAAACAACAACAATAGTGCACGGACATGTGAAGAGCAAATTAACAAAAGCGAGTGGCACTGTCCGTCTGGGAAAAAGTTAATCTACCTGAGTCGTTGTTGGTGATAGTGCCAGCAATAAAGGGGTGGCTGGTGATAGTGGACCTGGCTGCCTCTACCATGGTGCCATTACTAGGGGTACAGGACCTGGTTGCCTCTACCATGGTGCCATTACTAGGGGTACAGGACCTGGCTGCCTCTACCATGGTGCCATTACTAGGGGTACAGGACCTGGCTGCCTCTACCATGGTGCCATTACTAGGGAAGTGGGGGCTTACCTGCACTATCAATCCCTGTTTCATGGTAATGGTGATGGTGGTGATGGTGATGGTGATGGCTCTTCTGTTATTTACCCCCGCTGTCTTGTCTGTCTGTCTGTCTGTCTGTCTGTCTGTCTGTCTGTCTGTCTGTCTGTCTCTATTTTCTACTTATATATCGTAATGCCTTCATCTTTTTCACATTATTTCTATATTTGCTGTACTCTCTCTCTCTCTCTCTCTCAATCACACACACACACACTCTCTCTCTTTCTCTCTCTCACTCTACCCATGTTATGCGGATAAGAGGGGCGTGTTCGTGCATATATTAGCGAAGAGTTACTCGCGAGTATAGACCATTTACGTGTTGGTATGTTTCGCATCAATTCACCAAAAGGACACCTAGTTAAGTGAGGGTGTCGTAACTTATTCTTAAAGACGCTACGATCAGGCGAGTCACTGTGGTGTTTATCAAGTTATGAACGGTGAATATCTTCTTTTTGTTCTTCTTCTTCTTGATTTTGTTAGTGTTGTTGCTGTTGTTGTTGTTTTTCTTCTCCCTCTTGTTCTTGTTCTTCTCGTTCTTGTTTTTCTTCTTGTTCTAATTGTTCTCCATCTTGTTCTTGTTTTTCTTCTTGTTCTTGTTTTTCTTCTTGTTCTTGTTGTTCTTCTTTTTATTGTTATTGTTCTTGTTCTTCTTCTTGCTGTTGTTCCTCTCTGTTGTTGTGTTTAATCTATTCAAGCCCTTTAACAGGTAAGATCCTCAAGGTCACGAATGAAAATATTTTACCTATTATAACTGCAGAAAATTTTTACATTAAAGCATAAAATAAACAATATGTGTATTGTACTCGTAACTATAAAAGAAATGTTCAATAATATATAAAAAAACGAATAAAAAGGATACTTGAACAAACATCTTTATTTTAAAACGTTTCGTAGCTTCTTGTCTTCATCATTGTTGCAAAAAATAAGTTGAACTGTTGTCATTAGTAAATAGATGAGTTAACACGATAATGATGTTAGTTCAAGAGCCGTCGTTCTCTTAGTTATTTATACAAGAGGGATTTTAAGTGACCAACTAGTATAAGTGAAGTTTTGCATCTTTATGTGTATATAATAGAATGCTACGGGTGTCAGATCACGTGAAGATTAGGAACCCCAGTATATTTCACCTGTTAATTAAATACTCTAATGGTACCTGGAGGGATTAGGTTAGGTTCGGTTAGGTTAGGTTAGGTTAGGTTTTTCAATTTGATTCGTCTCTATATAACACATTACACACACTCGTCATATATAGACCAAGACGAGGCAGGAGCTGGTCGACTGCCTCACCTCTGTACATAATGGTGCTGGTATTCACTAGTTAACGAGTTGCTTGAGTCGACATAATCAAAACTTGCTACGATTCAATGAGAGGTAGATGGACATATACATACATACATACATACATACATACATACATACATACATACATACATACATACATACATACATACAGACAGACAGACAGACAGACAGAGGGAGAGAGAAAGGTAAAGGGAAGCAGACAGAGAGACATACACACACACAAATAAGTAAATATATCGTCAATTATTATCACTCACCACGACACAGAACACACACATGAGCCCCAGTAACTCTCCATCACCTTTACTCATTCTAAACTCCTCGAAAAATGAGAGAACTAATATTAAAAGTTGTGAGAACTATTTCCTCCTTACCTCACCCCTTCCTCCCTCCTTCTTCCTCCTTCTACTTCCTTCACCTTCCCTTTCTCTATACTCCAACCATTACCGCCCCTTTACTACCTCTCACTCGCACCTCACTTCACTTCACCTCACTTCACCTCACCTCACTTCACCTCACTTCACCATTCTTATTTTTTTCTCTCTCGTGCCGTTATTCATTTATTTATAACACACACACACACACACACACACACTCTAGAGGAGGACGTGTGAGGGTGGAGGGCGGTCATTACTCAGTGTGGAGAGACAGCTCCAAGTATCACCTCAAACTGACACTTGACTCACCTTCCTGACACTTGACTCACCCTCCTGACACTTGACTCACCCTCCTGACACTCCACTCGACTCACTAACTCACTAACCCGAATAATAGAGATGCAAAGTAAACAACAACAACAACAACAACAAGACCACCACCACCACCACCACCACCACCACCAACAACAACAACAACAACAACAACAACAAAAACAACACCACACCACCAACAACAGCACAACACCACACCACTCAACACCACACCAACAACAACAACAACAACAACAACAAAAACAACACCACACCACCAACAGCAACAACACCACTACCACCACCACCACCACCACCAACAGCAACAACACCACTACCACCACCACCACCACCAACAACAACAACAACGCTACTAACAAGGCTGAGTGTATGAAGTGCTGTAACTATCATTAAAGGCGCTTGTTAAATACTACACAATTATCTTAAGAAATTTATTGATTTATTTTTTTAATAATAGAATTAGAAGAATTGTCTCTATAATTAATATATAAAAATAGCTGCAATAAATTCTCGCCAAAAATGACACGAGAATTTATTTATTAAGAGTATGTGTCAAGTACCTATATTACATTATCTCCACCTGCACTGTTTCTCACGACAGCTCCTCGAGAGAGCCTGAGATACACTATGAGGCACACCATGAGACACACTCTGAGGCACACCGTGATATACACTATGAGGCACACCATGAGACACACTCTGAGGCACACCGTGAGATACACTATGAGGCACACTATAAGACACTGAGATACACCATGAGACACATTCTGAGACACACCATGAGACACACCATGAGACACGCTATGAAACATACCATGAGACACAACATGAGACACACCATGAGACACACCATGAGACACACCATGAGACACGCCATGAGACACGCTATGAAACATACCATGAGACACAACATGAGACAC
>NW_024732554.1:262500-390000 GCF_018991925.1 Homarus americanus
CTGCGCGGAAGACACACACACACGCACACACACACACACACACACACACACACACACACACACACACACACACCCTCACACACACACCCTCCACTGGCTGAGATAACAGTAATATTCTCAACAACACTTCTTACAGAATTACAATACATCATTATATTTCACTTTATGGTCTGCTAGATAATTAATGCCTTCTGCTCCGGGGAAGAACAGGACAAGAGCCGCCACAACACCTTGAGGTAGGTTATTATGCCATTATATTTATTCCAATATTATCAAACCTTACCTGCGCTTTCTGGTGTATATTTTATTATTCTGGCGACGACTTTATGCCTGATACATGAATTACCTACTTCTTGTATTATTATTATTATTATTATTATTATTATTATTATTATTATTATTATTATTATTATTATTATTATTATTATTATAATTATTATACTTGGGGTTCGCCACCTACCCACCACTCCAAAAAACATAGCTATCAAAACACGGCCTCTAGACCACATACATTCATTTATATAAAACTTCACTCAAATCCTTACTCAAAATTTCAAATTAAGTAGCGGCAAATTTTAATGACTGTCTGCTAATTGTCATATCTATTAAAATAATATAAAACAGGGGGTAATACTGTTAAACCTCCATATAACGGACTTTGATTGAACGACCTAACCTCTTATATCGTATCGTCCGTTAGAAGGAGGTTTCATATATAACGGACTACCTACCTTCGCTCATATCGTCCGTTAAAAGGAAGTGTCATATTTAACGGACTTCAATATAACGAACTAACTTCTCACATATAGTCCGTTATAAAGAGGTTTTACCATTTTGCTGGATTTTAATTTATACAGCGATTTATTGGGATTCAGGAACCTAACATGCCTGGGGGTCATCCTCAAAGGTAACTTATTAATGAGAAAGGTATGGAAAAGGGAGGGTGGTGGGGGGGCAAAGTTACTGCCCTTGGTGGAAAAAATTCATTGGGAGAAAGTTATTGATAGAAAGCGTTTAAGAGACAGTTAGAGGAGAGAGAAAGGGTGAGAGAAATTAAAAAGAGAGAGGATTGGGGCAGTGGTGAGAGGCAATAGCGTTGGTCTAAATGATAGTGGTGATGGTGGTAGTGACTAGGTGATGATAGTGAACTCAAGTGACTGTCTTGTGGGCATCAATCGGGGGTGAAGATAATGATAGTGGTGAAGCTAGCACGGGGAGTGGAAGAGGTTGTCATATGTGGTGAAGCCAGCACGGGGAGTGGAAGAGGTTGTCATATGTGGTGAAGCCAGCACAGGGAGTGGAAGAGGTTGTCATATGTGGTGAAGCTAGCACGGGGAGTGGAAGAGGTTGTCATATGTGGTGAAGCTAGCACAGGGAGTGGAAGAGGTTGTCATATGTGGTGAAGCTAGCACAGGGGAGTGGAAGAGGTTGTCATATGTGGTGAAGCTAGCACAGGGAGTGGAAGAGGTTGTCATGTGGTGAAGCTAGCACAGGGGAGTGGAGGTTGTCATATGTGGTGGAAAGCTACCAAGAGGGGTGGAAGAGGTTGTCATATGTGGTGAAGCTAGCACAGGGGAGTGGAAGAGGTTGTCATATGTGGTGAAGCTAGCACAGGGGAGTGGAAGAGGTTGTCATATGTGTGAAGCTAGCACGGGGAGTGGAAGAGGTTGTCATATGTGAGTGAAGCTAGCACGGGGAGTGGAAGGGTTGTCATATGTGAGTGAAGCTAGCACGGGGAGTGGAAGAGGTTGTCATATGTGGTGAAGCCAGCACGGGGAGTGGAAGAGGTTGTCATATGTGGTGAAGCCAGCACGGCGCCCCATTTCTACTAATTGGCTGAAATTGGGGTGAGAGCAAAGTCCTGAAGAATGTAATTAGATTCCTGACGTACAGGTCACCCCACATGAGTCTCTCTTTTGAACACAGGAGAGAGAGAGAGAGAGAGAGAGAGAGAGAGAGAGAGGAAGATATATTGAAAGGTAGAAAGGAATGAAGGGTAGTGAGAAAGGAATAAGAAGACTACTGATGAGGAAACGGGGTTTAGGAGAAGGAGGAGGGGGAATGAGACGTAAGGAGAGGGAGGAGGAAGAAAAAAGCAGAGAAGAGGGAAGGTAGAGGAGAGAAATAGGGAAGAAGGAGGGGGAAAGAAAGAACCAAGGAAGAAAAATGAGGGAAGGAAGAGCGGGAAAGAAGGAGAAAGAGGGAAAGAGAGAAGGCGGTAAGAAAGAAGATGGAGACTAGAAAGTAAACACACACCTATGGCTGAAAGCGTCTCATCTTTGACCTAAAATTAGACGCGTGTGTGAGTGTGTGTGTGTGTGTGTGTGTGTGTGTGTGTGTGTGTGTGTGTGTGTGTGTGTGTGTGTGTGTGTGAGTACAGGTTTAAGATCTTGCTAAACTACCTTCCTTCATCAAAGTTAATCCTGCTTACGTCAACGATATTCAACCTTGATCTATGTAGGATAAACTATTAGACACATACAATATTTCTTAACCTTTACACCATAACAAATGATTACCGTATCCACTGTGTCCCGAGTTACCAGCAACCAATACCGATATACTGTACTGACTTATCGGCATATCGATGTATCCTTAATCATTACGTATTTCATTATGTAACACCGATGTTCACCGATACAGATCTTTTTATTTTCTCAACGATACAAACCAATATCCTTCCTTTGGTTACAGTTTGCTTCTGTTTACAGGATACAGTGAGTGTTTGTACAGTGGGTCGTAATGGCACTAATAGAGGCGATATATTGCACAGGGAATCTATTTATATTTCACAGTGTCCTCCTGCAGGTAGACCATTAGTTTGATATCATAGGCATTGTCTGCTTTCCGGTGGTGATGAGTGATGGTGGTGATGGTGGTAGTGGTGTTGGGTGATGGTGATGGTGGTGAGTAGTGGTGATGGTGATGATGGTAGTGGTAATGATGGTGGTGGTATGATAGTGTTGATAAGACATGCTATAAGTGGAATATGATCGTGAAGGAGCATAACTTTAGGTGGTGGAGCATGACTGTGGGTGGTAAAGCATGACCGTGGGTGGTAAAGCATGACCGTGGGTGGTGGAGCATGACCGTGGGTGGTAAACCATGACCGTCGGTAATGGAGCATGACCGTGGGCGATGGAGCATGACCGTAGGTGGTGGAGCATGACCATGGATGGAGGTGGAGCGTCTTGGCCACGCTCCAGCACCAGTTGGCTGTAATGTTATGATGTATGACGTCCATTACCGCCCCCACGTGTATACTTCCATTACTGTTATGTTCTTATTTTAATCATTATATATACTGTATATTTGTACACACACACATACACACGTACACACACACACACACACACACACACACACACACACACACACACACACACACACACACACACACACACACACACACACACACACATACACGAGTTCTTCTGAAAACATAATAACAGGCGTAATGATAAAGAAAGACGCGATTTATAGTAATAGGAAAAAAGATAAACTCCCCTCAAGCACCATTATACTTACACACACGCATCTGCAGTCCCACACGCACACACCTAACAGTAAACACACACACACACACACACACACACACACACACACATACACACACACAAAGGGACTCAAACTATTTCATCTCCTCTGAAACACATACAAACACCTCCCTTTATAGCTCCTTCGCTCCCTCCCTCCTTTCCACCCACCCTCCCTCTCCCCTCTACGTCCCTCCTTCCCTCACCACACCCCTACACCTTCTTATCTTCCTTCCTCCTTCCTTATATATATATATATATATTTCCACCCTTCCTTGCTCTGCCCTCACCTCGTCCCTCCTCCTTCCTCCCTTCTCGCCCACCCTCTGACCGGCACCCCCTCCCTCACCCTATCCCTACATCTCCTTAGTCATTACCTTTCTTCCATCCTCACTTCCTCTCTCCCTGCACCATCCCTTCTTTCACTCTACCCTCCCTCCCCCCCTCCCTCCCTCCTCCTCCATCCACCCTCCTGTGTGACTCTCGGGAAAATATCTTATTATTTCTCCCTTGTCGGGGTTCTCAACAGCCCGACACGTTCCAGACAAGCTTGGAGGTAAAGGGTCCTAATTTTTTTTTTACACCTTATTTTTCCTGAAGATGGACTGTTGGCTTTACATCTTTAGAGATTTGTGTAGGTGTCGTGTATGTGTTAACGAATATTCATGTTGTGTTTATCCAGGAGAGAGTGGCGGAAATTAAATAACTTTTGTAGGTATTTTCATAATAATAATAAAATAATATAATAATAATAATAATAATAATAATAATAATAAAGTAAAGTAAAGTAAAGTAAAGTAAGAATAAGGAGATTTTGAAATCTATAATAAGTAACCAATCCAATCAAATTCATATTCCTATCGCAAAAAAAAAAAAAATACATAAGTAAATAAATAAACGAAATAATTCTAAAATACTCGACCAGGGGGAACCATAACGCTACATTTTTTACTGTGAAAATATTTGTCATTGGGTTGAGTGGGTCGCCTACCACAGGAACGCCCTAAGTAGGTCAGAGGAGGTCACATGACCTCTCCACGTCTGGCACCACAACCTGTTACATACAGCTGGGGCGGGCGGGCGGGTGGGCGGTGGTGGAGATGTTGTACTGCATGACTGTTGATGATGATGGAGTCAAGAGGGAGATGATGATCATATATTGATTATTATTATTATCAGTAGTAGTAGAAGTAGTAGTAGTAGATATTGACTATGAGGCAACAGTCACTGAATGCCGCATAGATCTGCGGTTCAACTAACTCAACACAGCTAGGTAGCTACTTATGTATTAAGATATTTAATTTTAAGGTAATAAAATGGCTGCGAAGGAATGGCTATAAGGGGAGGATGGAGGCCATGTAAATTTAGTAGTAGTAGTAGTAGTAGTAATAATAGCAGGTCACCCATAAAAAACATCAACAATTTGACAGAACAAAATATCAACTACCCATTAATAAGACAAACTTTCAGTCCTTATAACTTAAAAAAAAACTAATGGAACTATTATAAACCTTAATTCTGGTGAAGATTTATAAGTTAGTCAATAAGTCTATATGTGTATTGTACCTTGGTTATTAATTAGGCAAATATCAGGTAATGTTTAAGAATGTCAGGAGTCATACCTGTGTTATTTATAGGTACCTGGGGTGTGGCAGGTGGTCGTGCTGGGGGTCGTGTATGGTGGTTTGGTGGTCGTGCTGGGGGTCGTATATGGTGTGGTGGTCGTGCTGGGGTCGTATGGTGGAGGTCATGCTGGGGGTCGGTAGGTTTGTGGTCGTTGGGGTCGTAGATGGCCAAGAACGGAACACAAACCGCTGGAAAACGAGAAGGGACAGACCGAGTCGAATTATATTACCCTCACCTCTTTCTTTCCCTCTTTCTTTCCCTCTTTATTCCCTCTTTCTTAGCCCCTATTTTGTTTCTCTTCTGTTTTCTTTAACTTTATCCATTTTCTTTCACCTTTAAGCTTATGTCTGTATTCAATAGTTTTTCCCTTATTCTCTTATTCATCATTCTTCTTTCTATTTTCCTGTTTTATTATTTTACTTTCTTCTTTCTTCTTTGAGTTATTCCCTGTTTCTATTCACCACTTTCACTTGGTCACCGATCTTGTTCTTGGATTCTTTCATTTTATACTTGTTTGTTCTCTCCTTGTGTTGTTAGTCTCCCTTCCGCTTCACATTCTTTATTCCTCACCTCTCTCTCTCTCTCTCTCTCTCTGTCTGTCTCTCTTCTCACGGTCTGTCTCCGCTTCTCCCATCCTCTCCTCTCATTTCCTAACCCCCTCTCTCTCATTTTCTCTAGCCATTGTCACCCTCCTCTTCTACACTACAATTCCTATCTCCGTATTTTTCTCCTTTCGTCTCTCTCTCTCTCTCTCTCTCTCTCCCCCCCCTCTCTCTCTCTCTCTCTCTCTCTCTCTCTTTTGCTGTATTTTTTACCTTAGTTTCTCTTACTTTCTCTTTCTCTTCCACAACACACACACACACACACACACCACACACACACACACACACACACACACACACACACACACACACACACACACACACACTGTCCCTGATCCCTAAAGAGAGACCTGGTCCCTAACTTAAGGACCTTATAACGCTTGGGAAGGGACACCAGGGAGTGTTAGGGAAGGAACAGACATGGTGGCGCCCTAAGGATCCAAGGAGACGCCTGAAGGATCCCTGCGCCATCCTCAACGCTTCCACTCTCTCCTTCTCTCCTCCGTCTTTCTTTTTATCGCCTTTTATCGCTTTTTTCGTGTCTTTATTCTGTCTACCTTTGTTTTTCACCTGTTTTTACTTCTCCTTGTAGTCATTTTATTGTTCAGTTTTCATATATTTGTCTTGTTTATTCCGTGTTTGCTTCTTCCACGTTTATTGCCCTTTTTCTGGTTTCTAATATCTTTATTTTCTTTCGTTTTTATTTCACCTGTTATCGTCGTCTATCACCTATTCCTTACTTTGTAATTTCTATATTTCTTTATCAGTTATTATTTCCCCTCTCTCTCTCTCTCTGTCGCATTTTCTGTATGTACGATTACTGCTTCCAATACTTTGTGCGATAGCTCTCTTTCTCTACTCTTCTTTGTCCATTTTCTCTATCCCTCCCTCTCTCCCTACCCCTCTCCCTCCCCCTACTCTCCCCCACCTCTCCCCCTTCCTACATTGCAGCTATTTCTACTTTTTTGCGTTATTATGTTTTCGTTATATTGTGTTATATCTCATTGTGATTTTTTTTTCTTTATTGCTTTTTTGTTTCTCTGTTGTTGTTTTCTTTATTTTTTTGGTTTACGATGAAGGGAATATTTTCTCGTAATTATTTTAGTTTACTTTTATTGAGTAAAATCGCCACATCTGTTTACATTGATTCAGCGTGTATGGACAATGCAGGTATACGATTCAGAGTGTATATAAACAATGTACCTAGACAGTGAAGATATATAAACAATGGTTAAAAGTACATTGTGTGGACGAAGCCATCAGCTACTTAATACCAGCAGGACAACCCCTCCCCGCCCCTCCGCCCTCCCGCCCCTCCACCAGGACCTTTCTCTCCATGTTGTGAGTCACTATCAAATTAACAAAGAATGTTAAGAGTGAACAAGACAAAACTCATAGTGTGAACAAGTCACCAAGGTTCGTGTTTATTTTGTCAACAGTACTTCTTGGGGACAATACAACAAGTAATCGATATATGATAAAGCTTTATATGTCTAGCAAGAGTATACAGTATGGAGGTATATAGGTACAATACGCTGAATATTTTAACACTTTCATTATTCATTCTCTATATAATCAATAATTTAATATATTGTTTATCGATGTAGTACACTCACCTATAAAAGGCCTGTCGCATCTTTCTGAACTACGAACCCCAAGATTCAGACTCGTGAACCTGAAGCAGTAGACTGATACATTATTCTGTCCATAAATGCTTCGGATTCACGAATCTGAATCTTGGGGTTCGTGTTCAGAAAGATGCGACATGACTTTTCTAGGTGCGTGTAACTCGCTCGAAAAAGTATCTTCACGGAGGCGGTCGATGAATTTCATAATGAACACTGTGACTCCTGTTGTCTCGGTAGGGTTGTCAAACTCCTTCGTCCGTTGTGTCATATTATCTCAACACAAAATCGTAAAGATAATTTTTGGAGTGAGTACAATAGTCTTTTACCGATAGCCTAAGTTAAATAACATACACCTATGAATCTTATCTAGTTTCATATTATATAACACTGTGTTTCATACGGCGCTTTGTTATACACTGATTCATACACCAGTGTATTGCTTACGTGTATTGTCCACTATGTGTGAATTATGTTTGATTCTTGTTTGTTGTATTTTATGTGTTTTATTACGTTGACTCTAGAGGATATTTCGTTTTTATTCAAGAACCCTCAATGATTACTACATGAGGAGGATGAGAGGAGAGGGGATGTTGTGAAGTGTGAGGGAAAGCGAGAGGGATGTGAGAGTGAGGAGAGAGGATGTGCAATAAATAATCAATACTTCTTTATAATTTTCATCGGTACATTAACCTACTTTACTAGACGCTTTCTAGAATTTAACATAAGACAGATAACATGAAGATTACGCATCCCAGATTTATTTTTTTACTTGAATATTAACCACCCTAACGTAGCCTAGGAGTAAGGGTTAGAATGAGTTAGTGTTAGTGTTAGATTAGGTTAGGTTAGGTTAAATTAGAGTAGCATTAGGGTGTTCAATCTTCAGATAAAATCTCAAGAGCCTATAATTAGCCATCTTTACGGATATTATCTAAGTAACACACCACACAGTGTTACCAAGTGCCTGAGCCGACACACCCTCCTGTACCTAGACCTACACTGTACAGGGAGATAAAAAACTTAATTACTTTCATTCTGGCAACACGCTATCAAGACCAGCACTTAGTAGTCGTTAAGATGGCTCGGAGTGGTGATTCATTAGCTGGTGCCGTTTGTGGCCGTCTCCCAGGGGTCGTGAGGGAGAGGGATGAGAGGAGAGAAGGGAGATGTGGGGGAGAGGGGGATATTACGAGGGAGAGAGGTGTGTGAGGAAGAGAGATGTGAGTGTAAAGGAAGGAGAGGGGGTGTTGTGAGAGATGTGATGGAAATGGAAAGGGGAGAGGGAAGTGTTGTGAGTGTCAGGGAAAGGAGAGGGGTAATATTGTGAAGATGGGATATTATGTGTGACATGGTGGCGTGGAGAGGGGGTTTGGTGAGAGGTGTGAGGTGAGGCAGAGAGAAAGGGAGAGGGGTTGTAAATGTGAGGAGAAGAGGGGTGTCGTGAGTGGCGTGATGGAGAGAGGGAGGGAGAGGTGTTATAAGTGGTGTAAGGGAGAAGAGGAGGGAGGGGTGTATGTCTGTAAATGGCGGAGGACGGGGAGGGAGGGCAGAAGGGAGGGAGAGAAGAGGGAGAGAGGTGATTATGAGGAGAGTAAGGACATAAGATGTTTTAAAGGGAGAAGGATTAGGGTTTATGAAAATGAAGGTAGGAGAGAATGGGGTGTTTGTGAGGGAGGCGAGAGGGAGGTGTTTGCGAGAGGGCAGCAAAGAGAAAGGCATTTTGGAGGGGGAGAGGAGGGTGAGAGGTGTTTGTGAGGAGAAGGACTGAAGGGAGGAAGGGATGTGTTGTGATGGCGTCACAGGGGGGTGAAAGGGGAGAGAACTGAGAGGGGTGTGTGTGTGGAAAGAGAGGGGAGGAGGGTGAGAGCGTCAGTGGGGAGGTAGTTGCTAGCTACCTCCCCCGCCCCCCTTAGTGAAGGCTTGATGACGACACCGTGACTGAAATGACTGGAGGGCCGTGAGGAATACAGTAAATCTAATGTAACAACTCAAGAAACACGTGACCCAAGCTAAACCATAATAACACGATCCTGTTACAGTAATATTACTTGTCAGCGGAGAAAAAATCATACATTTTCTATTTCAATGTAAAAAGTGCAAATCTAATTTAAATATTATGTTCCCGGTATAATATGTGGCTACATTAATATCATCCAGTTATGAAAAAAATTAAATATTTACATCTTGATGTAAGTTAAATAAAGGAGAGAATGTACACGATTCAATTAAAATTGATATTGCTTTTGGGGTGGAGGTGGAGTTGCATAATTACAGCAACACGGGGGCATAAAATCAGCGACGGCAGTATTGTCTTTACCATGAATATTCTGCAATATCAAGAACTCTCTCAATAGGGTCATGAGATATTACTGATACAGCCATATCCCGCTGCTCACCCCATGGCAAATGTCCTTCCATGGCGAGTGTGAATCCCTCACAAACGTCCAGAGAAAAATAACAATGATGAGATGGTAAGGGTGAATTGTCTTACAACCGTCCAATAACACAGGTTCAGGAGAGACCAGGAGTACATTCCTTCACAGCTCTCCCTGGCGCAGGTCAAGAAGCGCGAGGGTTGGATTCTCCTTTCTTTTTCACAACTCATGATATGGCAAGATTTAATTCCCTTGAAGGTATCTCATAATTCAGGTGACAAAAATAAGCACCGTTGATTAAGTACTGCTATAACAAAGGAGGTGGCGAAAGGAGGAGTAAATCACCTGTACACGACACCGCTAATAAGAGAACGACTTAATTCCATAATATTTAACACTTGGGGTCGAACTAAAGCTCAGTGCACGAGTGTTTATTAACAGTGGACGATGAGAGGAGAAAATATGTTGTCATGTCAATAACTGTAACTCAAAACAATAAATCATATTTTTGTGTGTCGACGTAATTACATGTCTGTACTTTCTATATTCCTGTTTCGTAATCGTTTCCCGTCCTAAAGGTCACTCGTTTGATCCCAGGCCGCTCCTCGTCCACCCAGCTGTAAATGGGTACCAAAAATTTACCAGTTGGGAAATGAAAGATATGAGATAGGAAAAGGGGAATAAAGACGAAGAATAAGGGGGATAAAAGTTAAAGAATATGTGAAAAATGACGACGGGGAAAGTAATAGCAAGCGTCTGGTTAACTTCTGAGACCGGCTTGAGTTGCGTCATATTAACCAGAAAGTTGGCTTCAGTTCTTCTTCCTGACTGTCGCCCCTGAGGTGTCACCACGTCCTCGCTCAGGTGACGCCGCCGCTCACCTGGAACACGAGGGCCAGGGCATGAGACACTCCCTCCTCCTTCCTCCTCCCTCCTTCTTCTTCCTTCTATCAATCCTCCTCCTTCTTCTTCTTCTTCTACTTCTTCTTCTTCATATCAGTCCACCTCCTCCCTCCTCCCCCCTCTTATCAATCCCCTCCTTCCTCCGCCTTCTGTCGGTCTGTTTCCTTCCTCCAACACGCCTCCATCCCCCATCTATCCCCCAACACCTCCTCCAACACTCCTCCATCCTCCCTCTATCCCCCAACACCTCCTCCAACACGCCTCCATCCTCCCTCTATCCCCCAACACCTCCTTCACCATCACACCAGTTCGCTTTCCCCTCACTCCCCTTATGTACAGGTGATGGTGATGGTGGTGAAGGTGACCCGGTGGTGGTGCTGGTGGTGGTGAAGGTGACTCGGTGATGGTGTTAGTGGTGAAGGTGACCCGGTGATGGTGTTAGTGGTGAAGGTGACCCGGTGGTGGAGGTGACCCGGTGATGGTGGTGATGATAATGGAGGAGATGACAAGGTGGTGGTGATGGTGGTGGTGATCTGATGATAGTGTGGGAATTAGCTCCAGGCAACTGAGACGTCATATAAAGGAAACAACATCTACTCTTCAGCTGGATAAAAAGTGATGACAAGGGGAAGAAATGTCTGTACACACACACACGAACAAGATTTTCTTTTACGGGAACAAATTATTGACAAAAACATGAATGATCGCTGTGAGAAATATATATATATATATACACAAACAAAGAACAAAGGAGCATTGTGACACCTGCCTTATAAAGAAAGACTCGGGATGGCCGCTACACTCTCGATGAATGACTGTCCTTGATGGTATATACAGAATGAAACAGGATGACAATGGATATATGTGTGAGTGCTACATATATATATATATACCAGATAGCAATATCCACGTGAGAAGAATGACAAGGGAACAAAAACAGGTGTACCGTCAAGGATGACTTACCTGGAGTATGAGAGAGAGACAAGACTGAGGAAATACCGATCGTCTTTGTTTTTGCTCAAAGATGAAACTTAAGTCAAGGTAACAACGTCTACACAGCTTCTCCCTCGACACTGATGATGCCTCAACTCTCCTAAAAAATCAGGTCTTTTCTGTTTTTTCTTTTCTTTTTTTTCTTGTTAAATGCTTTTCTTTAAACAGCGACTTAATTTGTTCGGTCATTATATTAAATACTGTTTACACGCACACACACACACACACACACACACACACACACACACACACACACACACACACACACACACACACACACACACACACACACACACACACACACACACACCTCCGACTCAACAGAAACGTCTCCAAAAACTGAGGTCGAAACCACACACAAAAATATAAACAGAACTAGCAAGGTAACACAGTTGATGTTTGTTGGTGCGGCAAACATTGTGGTAACGCATTAGTTTCTTGGCTGCTTACATTATGTGGCTGTGATGTATTTCGAATCACTGGGCCGTATTTACTGGGTCAATAGCTTGTCCTTCAACGTCTTACTTATCACAGTTTAATGGAGTTTGGTACTTCCATTTTTTGATCCAAGGAAAAAGATGGATGGTGTTTGTGTATCAGTTTCTCTTCCCCCCCCTCTCTCTCTCTCTCTCTTCCCCCTCTCTCTCTCTCTCTCTCTCTCTCTCTCTCTCTCTCTCTCTCTCTCTCTCTCTCTCTCTCTCTCTCTCTCTCTCATATTCAGGATTTAGATTATTTAAAAATGTATTAAAAACTTGTCTTAAATGTGAGAGGTAGCTTAGTGCAAAAACATTACTTGCTAACATAGTGGTACAATGGATGGAGTGAAGAGAGAAGACAATGTGTGTGTGTTATAGGGGTCACAGAATGAATCATCATACACTCTCACAAAGAACATCACCTTAAGTTTCTACTGTACTCAATTACACTACCAGATTCACCCGGATATACATCAACCTTAATTTTCTGTCCAAAGTTCTCCAATCTGGCATAGTTTCCCCTTTCGTCTCTTATCCCTTTTCGTTTTCTTCATTTTCTTCTCCTGTTACCTCCTGCAGGACTTGATGCAGTTTCCGTCGAAGTCGCAGACGAAGGCACATTATTTTCTGATTATACAACTTTCGGAATTCAATGACTCCGGCATCAATTTGAATAAGCAACTCCAGATCATTTGCAAGTGAAGCCAGCGACAGTATAAGTTAATTTTCCTTGGACCAGGGGCGTGAGGAGGAGGAAGAAGGAGGAAGAGGAGGAGGTGGAGGAAGAAGAAGGAGGAAGAAGATGAGGAAGGGAGGAGGAGGAGGAGGAGGAGGAGGAAGAGGGGAAGAGCAGGAGGATGGGAAGGAGGAGGAAGGAGGAAGAAGAAGAGGAGGAGGAGGAAGACGAAGCAGGAAGAAGAGGAGGAGGAAATGGAGAAGGAGGAGGAAGAGGCGATATAAAAGAGGAGGAGAAGGAGCAGGAGAGGAAGAGGGAAGAGAGGATAGGAAAGCGGAAGAAATGTGGAGGAGGGAAGAGAAGAAGTAGGAGAAAAAGGTATAGAAGAGAAGGAGAAGAATGAGGGGGGACGAGAAAGTGGAGAGGAAAGAGGAGGAGGGAGAGAGTGTGTATGTGTGGGTGGGTGTTTCATTGTCTTGCCGGCACTGGACACATACCGCCTCCAGACATTAGTGTTATTGTAATGACTCAGGGGGAGAGAACAGACAGAGTTCCTGCATCATTTATTTTGTCTTCATTTCTTCTTATTATTTTTTATTTTGTCTTTACTAACTATAATTCTTGCCCCCCCCCCCTCTCTCTCTCTCTCTCTCTCTCTCTCTCTCTCTCTCTCTCTCTCTCTCTCATTCTTTCCTGGATTTTCGGATCACCTGAAGAATCTCCACCCCAGCTTATTTCACTAAAAGATTAACCATACCTTACGCTAACCTAAACTAACCTAACCTAACCTAAGCTCATCTCCAAATAGCCTATGTATGTATGTATGTATGTATGTATGTATACTTTGCCCCACTACATTGTGTAACATAAATCAAGTAGCATTATAGTAAGGAACAAGTAACACAGCAGTCAGCAACACAAGTAGAGTGAACCAAGTAATCTAAGATGTCATGAGTCTTCGTGTTTGAAGGTATTTTGTCAGGTGAAGCAGTTGTATAATAAGAGTCTTGTGAACAGCCATCACGCAACACAGCGTCATTCATTACACACGGGAAAAACTAATCTGTCACAGCAGGTAAATGAAGGTTAAGATAATAATCATAACTTTACTCACAAATTAATTAAATCATTTGGTATTATCTGTTGCGAGTTCATTTTCTGTCTCCCTGGTGTTTTAAGTTCACTATACCACTGTTTGAAGTTCATTTTCTGTCTCCCTGGTGTTTTAAGTTCACTATACCACTGTTTGAAGTTCATTTTCTGTCTCCCTGGTGTTTTAAGTTCACTATACCACTGTTTGAAGTTCATTTTCTGTCTCCCTGGTGTTTTAAGTTCACTATACCACTGTTTGAAGTTCATTTTCTGTCTCCTTGGTGTTTTAAGTTCACTATACCACTGTTTGAAGTTCATTTTCTGTCTCCCTGGTATTTTAAGTTCACTATACCACTGTTTGAAGTTCATTTTCTGTCTCCCTGGTGTTTTAAGTTCACTATACCACTGTTTGAAGTTCATTTTCTGTCTCCCTGGTATTTTAAGTTCACTATACCACTGTTTGACGTTTATTTTCTGTCTCCCTGGTATTTTAAGTTCACTATACCATTGTTGGAAGTTCATTTTCTGTCTCCCTGGTGTTTTAAGTTCACCAGGGTCGGTGCGTGACAACATGGCCTCGTCTTATCTATTTACGTGCGTAGCTCACACCGGCGGGCGTCACCTGGTCTATATAACAGCGATACATCCTCTAAATTATAGTTCGCCTCCTCCTTCGTGTGTTTGTCTGTTTGCTTCACGAATCTGTGTATTTATATCATCTTTTAAATCAGTGTTGGTATGTGATGTTATATATATATCAGTAATACTAGTTATATATGATTTTATATCACTAGGTTTCATGTTCACTGGTACAATATATACTTTTATAGTAATAACTGTTACATTTGTACCATTAGCTATACTATTAGTTTTATTACATCAGCAGGGGTCTTTATGTAGAGGGTGATTAGTTAATGGCAGGGTTTGTTAATTTTGGTTTGAATTAGTGTTTCATCCCCCCCCTCACCTTATAACTGTTTACATTAACCCCCCAAAATATTTCATGACATTACCTGAATAGAATGTCTTTGTTTTAGAATGTGTAAGAATATAGACAGATTGAGAGGTATAATAATAATGATGGTGATGCGACGAGTTATGTGGCCCGGCACCAGAAAACTTTGCCTGGTGGTCTGAGTGTCTAGGCTCCTCCCTGTAGCTTGTTTGTCTCTCTATTTGTTTAGAGGAAAATGAACCGAAATGAAAGAAATCTGAATAAAGAAAGATGAAAGAACGATAGAAGTTTTAGTGTAGAAACACCCATAACTTTCTGACATGTGTTTTAATCAATATATCATGACTTACACAACATAAACTCCATACCAAAGCAATTGTCTGGTAATACTAGTAAAAGGAAGTAATTCGTATTTGCTGTGTTGTCGCGGTTTTCAAATTCATTCTCTGACATTATTAGAAACAGGAAATCATAAATATTTTGTCCAGAGTAAAAATATTATATACATCTGCTTCACCTGTGAGTATGGCTGATGTGAGATGCATTTATAATCACTTAAGTAATGACCAATGGCTCTTCAGTCCCAGTAGACAACACCGTCCTAGGATGCCTTTACTACAGTGCTAAGAGATAAAAGTACATATAAAACAGAAGTGTATCACTGAGAGAATTCCCCTAGTATCAGAAGCCAACACTCCCCTAGTATCAGCCAACACTCCCCTAGTGTCAGAAGCCAACACTCCCCTAGTATCAGAAGCCAACACTCCCCTAGTATCAGAAGCCACACTCCCCTAGTATCAAAGCCACTCTTCTATCAGAAGAAACAACAATTATCAGAAGCCAACTTACTCCCTAGTGTCAGAAGCCCAACACTCCCTAGTATCAGAAGCCAACACTCCCCTAATAGTATCAAGCCAACCTCCCCTAGTATCAAGCCAACACTCTAGTATCAAAGCCCTTACTCCTAGTGTCAAATTATACTCCCCTAGTATCAGAGGCCAACACTCCCCTAGTATCAGAGGCCAACACTCCCCTAGTATCAGAAGCCAACACTCCCCTAGTATCAGAAGCCAACACTCCCCTAGTATCAGAAGCCAACACTCCCCTAGTGTCAGAAGCCAACACTCATTGCATCTCTCCTCTACAATGAAAGTAATCGGTGGTGACTTTAGACACGGACCTCAGATATGCTGTACAGGGTCCGGACCGCCCTAGTCAAATATCTCGCCTGAGTGAGTCTATTAAAGCCAGGCGTGTCGTGACCCCTGTGTCGAGCTTACCAGCACTGTCGACTACCTGCATTGTCGATTACCAACACTGTCGATTACCAACACTGTCGACTACCAGCACTGTCGATTACCAACACTGTCGACTACCAACACTGTCGACTACCATGACTGTCGACTACCAGCACTGACGACTACTAACACGATCAGTCAGCTCATCCTCAGACTGTCATTTTGTCAAGGGCGACGGGATAGTAATTTCTCCTCTCAATGAAAAACACTGGTGCTTTAACATTACCACTACTACTACTACTACTACTACTACTACTAATAATAATAATAATAATAATAATAATAATAATAATAATAATAATAATAATAATAATATGTCAAAAGTAATAATAACAAGAAGCACAACAATAACAATAATAATTCAATATAACAAGAGGCGGGACTAACCAGATTAAGGACATCCAGGTAAAGTGGCAGACAACCTCAGGATATCCCCAGGTGAGGTGACAAGTGTAGCTAATGCCTCCTCCAGCCCTCACCCAACCTGTCACAACATCCGTCCTGTCACCTGTCACAACACCCGTCATGTCACCTGTCACAACACCCGTCATGTCACCTGTCACAACACCCGTCATGTCACCTGTCACAACACCCGTCATGTCACTTGTCACAACACCCGTCCTGTCACCTGTCACAACACCCGTCATGTCACCTGTCACAACACCCGTCCTGTCACCTGTCACAACACCCGTCATGTCACTTGTCACAACACTCGTCATGTCACCTGTCACAACGCCTGCCCTGTCAAGTGTCACCACAACTATGACAATCACAGTGAAAACACACGTTGTAGAGTCACCCGTTTGATAGTAAAGTAAAGCCTCCATATAACGGACTGATCTCCCCACATAATCCGTTAAAGGAGGGTTTCATATTATTACGGACTCTCGATATAACGGACTTTCATATCTAAATAATTCGTTAGATGGAGGTTTCACATCTAGCGAACCCCCGTTATAATAGAGGTTTTACTGTCCCGGGGTTCAGTGACTCGTTTGGTGATCTCGTAACGTAACTTTGATGTGAAGAGATAAAGAGTGTACAGTGTAGAGATTTACAGGTTTATATTAGACCAAATCTACTCGTAACTCCGCATGCAACGATGAATTCTCCTAAAAATGTTGAATTAATTTATATCAGAAACAGATTTATTTGTATACGAGTTATTGTCCTGAAATATAAAAAAAGGTTGTAAACAAAGGAAAGATTTTAATAGATTAACTGGACCAGGCGGCCATAGGTGTGTAGATTGACCAAAAGAAAGAGGAAAGATGAGTGACAGATTAACCAGATAATGAAGTGAGATAACCCAGGAACCTCATCATCCACTACTCACGTCACTCATCCATACAGACTCCTTGGCTGTTGGTTGAATCATCTGGCTGTAAAATGAGTCCCTATCTTGCCTCTAGCGTTATTACTTATCTTGAAGTGGTTATAAGGTTAGGTTAGGTTAGTATTAGGGTAATTAATTAATATTCAGGTGATCGTAGACAAAGTTTCCTAATATTAACGACACAACAATAAGGAATCACAGAGCCATTAACAAGACACTGCAGGTACACTTTATTGGGGCTCTCACCTGGACAAGTACACCTCCTTATATAGACGCCAACCCAGGGAACAACGAGCTGACCAACCATCACGCCTCCAGTTTAAGCCAATTCAGGTTACTGCACTGTCAACATCCTACAGTTATTAACCATTACTTCTGACCCTGACGTGTGTACAGGTGACCAAGCTCGGATCACCTGAAGATTACTTACTGTACGTTAGTTTTATTTTACCAGGTGATTAAACATCCTTAATTCTAACCTAACCTAACCTAACCTAACCTAACCTAACCCAACTTATCATACGCCTTCCAAAACTGACACCACTTACACGTCATTAATACGTTATAAAGCTTATACCGAATCTTTTGTCTATTGCAGATCGAACTTCAGAGTGACGTCATTCGTACTGTCTCACTCTCATGTGAACAGGAGCTCCGTGTCATGTGAGTATCTGTGACGTCATTCATTACTACTGTAGCCGTGAGTTAATGTTGTGTCGTGTGTAATAGTCACAATAGTATTTTAAACCTTCCTATATTTTGTGGTGTGATAACTCTCTCGCCTAATTATATGATTATTTCTGTTGTGTTGGTCAAAATTATTATTATTATTATTATTATTATTATTATTATCATTATTATTATTATTATTTTATTATTATTATTATTATTATTATTATTATTATTATTATTATTATTTTATTATTAATATTATTATTATTATTATTATTATTATTTTATTATTATTATTATTATTATTATTATTATTATTATTATTATTTTATTATTAATATTATTATTATTATTATTATTATTATTATTATTATTATTATTATTATTACAGCTTAATTTCAATAGGCTGTAATTTCTTAACCAGTTGAGTAAATGGAAATGCAATTAACCTCCGAGTTCGGGCAAAGATTACGTATATAATATAAATAAATCAATAACTATATACATACAGTATATTATAAGGTATATACATTTGTTTTTTTAAGTCCACATTTTTTACTATTTCAATAACAACCAAATTATTGTGTTGATAATGTCTTGCGAATTTAAGAACGATATATCTATTAAATCTGGTAGACAGTAGGTGAGGCAGACAGTAGGTGAGGCAGACAGTAGGTGTGACAGACAGTGAGGTATGGCTGACAGTATAGGTATGACAGATAAAATCGGTTAATACGCCAAAAACTCAAATCACTTTTTTCTATAACATGCAAGGATCAAAGGTCAAAGGTCAAAGGTCAATTATATTTCACATTTGACTACACAACAAAAACTACAGACTCGAGTATTTATTTATTTTTTTTACTATTTTATTTAAAGGTCTTGTATATCTCTGGTGGGTGTTAAATCTAATAAGAGAAACAGATAAAGTTTAGCGTATGATGTTTGTTTTGTGTCCGTAGTAATTAACTCAGGTGAATTAACGATATATCAGGTGAGTGAGGAGGAGGAAGGAGAGGAGGAGGGGGAGGAGGAAAAGGAAAAAGAAGGGAAGAGGAAGGAAGAGGAGGAGAGGAGGAAGAAAGGAAGAGGAAGATGAGGAGGGGAGGAAGAATAGAAGGAGGAGGAGTAGAGGAAGAGGTGGAGGAGAGGGAGAGGAGGAAGAGGAGGAGGGGAAGAGGAGGAAGAAAAGGTAGAGGAGGAGAAGGAAGAAAAGAGCTCGAATGTTGAGGGCCCCAGGCGATGTCTTTGGCTGTGTGTATTAACTGTTACCCCAAACCAAAAGTAACAACATGATCCATATAAACACAACTTTCGTGATATGTCATTAAACTTTCCTAAAAACTTTTGTGGTAGTAGTTTAGGTCATTTTGTCCTCCTCCTCTAACATTAAATAAACTATAAATTATCCCCTCCATTAAGTGTTCTCCCAAGTTAAGGTATTCACGTAATATATCAGTTACGTTATAGGTTAGGTTAGGTTAGGTTAGGTTAGGTTAAGGAGACTAATCCTAACGTAAAAATTAACTAGAGGGACTAATCTTCAGGTGATCAGAATACATTGCCTCGACTTGAACAACTATCAGAACAAGGTAGTAGTCTCGTGTCTAGAACCACTTGTACCGTCTAGTAGTATAAGAATAAACTACTGTGTCGCCTGTTTCACGACCGTTCTTGTGTGCACCTCACTGCGTCACGGGGCAGCTAGCATGGGGCAGATCACAGGGAATGCCTCCAAGCCCGGACACACGGTCAAGGCAACCCAGATGCTGTACGGGAAACATGAAGCCTCACTAAGTAGCGTCCTTCATCCTGCCACGACGGTAGGGAAGAGAGAGAGAGAGAGAGAGAGAGAGAGAGAGAGAGAATACACCGCGGTCATACACCTTGATAAATGGTACTATCGACAGTTGGACTTGTATTGCCTGGGCAGTATCATCAAACACATCTGGATGAGGCCAGGCGGGTTTGTTTACACTGTGTGGGTCAACACCGGGCGACCACTGCGGTAATACACCAACCCCTCGCTTTTACTAAATGAGTGTAGCAAATATTTGTTTTTGTTTTTTTATGAGATTAAGAAATTCCGTCAACTTTCTAAACTTATGCTTGCCAACCATATTGTTATTTTGGGGGTTAGGTTAGGTTAGGTTAGGTTAGGTTAGGTAATGGTGTATCAGGTAAGAAAAAAATTACTGAAGCACCTCAGTATGTTTTTGTCAGCCAGGAGGAAGAGAAGGTGAAGGAGTAGAAGAGAAGGAGGAGCAGAAAGAGAAGGGGAAGAAATAGGAGGAGGAGGAGGAGAATAAGGAGATGGAGGAAAAGGAGGAGAAATAGTAGGTGGAGACGGGGGAGGAGAAGAAGATGGAGAAGGAGGAGGAGAATGAGGTGAAGGAGGACGGAGAGGAGGAGGAGGAGATTAACCACTCTAACACTAATCTAACCTTACTTAATCTAACATGACTAAACCTAAACCCCCCAGGTGTTTAATCATCAGGTGAAATAAGCTTGGGGCCTAATCTTCAGGTGAACCTAAATAAGTCACTACATAGAGCTTAAGCTTTAAATGAATTAAACATTTATCACATATAACTACATATAGAAGCGTCGTCTCGTCACCTAACACAGTATGGCATCGTTAGCTATTAAGGGGAAGTTTCTCTCTATGTCAGAAACCTTCAATGTTTGGTTTTGACAGAGAGTGACAGCGGCTCTTCCCTTACAAGCCATCAAGGTCTTGTTCACGATACACAGTGCAAAACTAGATTGATTTGTTTTAGTGAAGGAGTGACGTTTAAAACAACTTTGTGGGTTTGAGTTAAACTTGTTTATTTTTTTGAGTGTGTGAACTAAAAGTGAAAGTAAAATATTTTGACGGGACGTGAATATCGTGGCAGACATTTTCACATCGAGTTGACATTGTGTCTAGGTTTGTGATCGAGTGTGAGCATTATCTTACGGAGGTCTTCGCCCCCTAGAATCCACACACACCTCATTGTGGTCATCTAAGAGCTGGTGAGTAAGAATGTTCTATGTAAACAAAGACCAAGACAGAATGTTGCTCAGTACCCGAGATGCAGTGAATTATGACGTAAAACTGACCTTCAGACTCTGGCTAACCAAATCCAAAATAGAATGAGCTAGGTCCTGCCTGGCCAGATATGCTCCAAACCATTGGCTTAAACCTTACAGTATTTAATAGATACACCTTGAAGTGGATTACTAAGCAGCTTTTGTCATTTGTCTCTTTTATTGACGTATGTATCAGTCATTATCTAGAAATTAGATAGTTTTAAAAAATTGGGTTTATTTTAGAACTGTTGGCAAGTTAAGGAAACATTGACAGCATTTGGCTCAAGATGAAGGTTCAGTATTGTTATGTATCATACGTAATAGTGCATCGCCGTGAGGGTACATGCAAGGGTGAAGGTGAGGCGATACTGGTATGGAATTTCTCGAGTAATAATGAAAATTCTTCGTCATTACCAATCGTGTTTATCATTAAGACACGGTAGTGAAATTTAGTGTGAGTTGAGATTAATTTCGTTAGGTCAAGGTGAGGTAATGTGAACCTAAACGAAGGAATAAGATACATGTAAGAATTTCCAAATGAACACTGCGACTCCTGTTGTCTCGGTAGGGTTATCAAATCCATCGTCCGTTGTGTCATATTGTTTCGCAAAAAATCGTAAAGATGCTTTTATGGAGCGAATGTTTCTACGTGGTTTGTAGCGTCACGAGGATGGTTTTGACATTTCGTTCTGTTTTCATTAAGATATTTTCAGGTGTGGTGTATATGCGTGTATTCTTGTGGGCTATAAGCTGTATGTTCTTGTAGGCTACATACTGTATAATACTGTATATGTCCATTATCCACCTATATACATGTTGACCCATGTTCAATAAGCGTTAAGGCTAATGCAAATGAACTCTAAATTACAGGTGAACGAAATTAATTACCCAAAATGTAAAAGTAATGACGACTGGTGTTAATGGCCAAGATAAATAATACCTACGATTATTAATAGAATATAATGAATATAATGCAGCAATAACCCCGGGGATAGTCTTTGGTGCACTCACTGTTGCCTTGGTGTAACATTGTCATTACTTTTAATTGGTTTTTTGCGATGGTAGAAGCCGCAGACTAGTTGGTCCGGATGGCTTGCCCGACCGTGTCTTTAGCGGCGTTTTTAAACAGCTTTTTCTCTAACTTTCTAATGAGTAATACAAAGGCGGACAATTAAATAAATAGTAATTAATAACCTGAATCCTATAAATAGTAATTAATAACCTGAATTAGTAAGTAACAGGAGTACGAATTTATCCTAATTGTCTTTAAATATTACGTCATTAGTATGGAGGTAATTATAACCTAATAATCAGTCTACTAATTTATACTCTTGTTATTGAACGTTTAAGGAGTATAATTAGCATTTAGTTCAGCCTTTATATAATACTCTTGTCATATGGAAATTATTATACTTGGGCTATTAAGTGTGAGAGGCGTTTCACTGTATTGTGGTACATATTATTCTTTTTTTTCTTATTTAGAGACTTATACAGTTATCGTTACATGAAGCTGAAAAATTATTGCTGTACTCTTGATTGATGATGCTTATGTTAGGGTTATGTTACAGTAAGTTAGGTGGGACACTGGACAGTAGAGTTATATAACTAGGTAGGACACAGAACTAGGCAGCTATGACCCGTATAACTAGGTAGTACACAGAACTAGGCAGCTAAGACCCGTATAACTAGGTAGGACACAGAACTAGGCAGCTAAGAATTAGGCCCTACGCTATAGAACACACAGAAGTGACAGAATTAGGGCCGAAGCTACTAGTCTATTAGTGGAGATAGTCTATTAAAGGAGATAATTTCTTAGTGGCGATACTCTGTTAATGGAGATAGTCAACTAAGGCTAATTTAGACGAAGGAATAGCAGCTTGATGTCATTCCTTCTGTACTTCTGTAGTTTGGACGCTGTAGAAGCATGAGTCCGCTTGATAAATTATTTTTTAATAAGTTTAGCTTTTGATTTCGGCTCATATGAAGATTAGACACCCCAGTTCATTTCATCTGATGATTAAATACAACAACTCTATTGTGATCTAAGCTAACTTATTCCACCCCAACCAAACCAAACCCAACCAAAAGCTATTCTAACGCTATTGTGATCTAAGCTAACTTATTCCACCCCAACCAAACCAAACCCAACCAAAAGCTATTCTAACTCTATTGTGATCTAAGCTAACTTATTCCACCCCAACCAAACCAAACCCAACCAAAAGCTATTCTAACGCTATTGTGATCTAAGCTAACTTATTCCACCCCAACCAAACCAAACCCAACCAAAAGCTATTCTAACGCTATTGTGATCTAAGCTAACTTATTCCACCCCAACCAAACCAAACCCAACCAAAAGCTATTCTAACGCTATTGCTTTCCATGAGCTGTTTCCATCTATCTACTTCTTTTTACTCTTTATTATCCACACATTCTATTACTTTTTTAGGTCATTGCTGAGCGAAAAATCTCGTTTCCAAACTGGACAAATATATTTTACATATTTTTGTACTTGCGAAACAATATTTTTTTTTTTCTATACATTTTTAGTCTCAATTTATGGCTCACACTTTACTTGTTATCACACTCGTAGAAAAGTTATCTCCCTTGTCTCTCTGTTTATCAGCCTCTGGTGTCGGGGGTGCTGGAGGAAGCGGCAGTAAACTGTTCCTACTGTAATTAAAATGACGAGATAGAGACGAAATGGGTCTTAAATATTGTGTCTAAAATATTCCTCAATAATAATACACGATTACTCATATATTTAGTTGAGTCATACAGCTCTATGAATGCGTTTATCTGATTTGACTGATTTATTGAATCCCTTCCAGTATTCAGTAACAGCACCTAACTGACTGATTGACTGACAGCCTTGACAAAACCGACAGACTGATCGACTGATTGACTGTAAAGAATGTTCACTCCATCCTCAGTTCACACACACTAACACGTGTGTGTGTGTGTGTGTGTGTTGGCTCTCTTCTCTTTATATTTCACTGGCAATATTAACCCGGCCACTGCAGGAAGGATTACGTAATTTGGTTATGTTATAAACGTGCAGCGTGAGGCAATTTTGCTGGGATATTGTGTGTGTGTGTGTGTGTGTATTTGAGAATATATATATATATATATATATATATATATATATATATATATATATATATATATATATATATATATATATATATATATATATATATATATATAAATACGTTAGTATTTTATTTTATCATCAGTATAAACCACTCCGGTGTTGGCGTGTGAGCGTCTCCCGGCAGTCAGTCTCTTCCAAAACTTTCCTAATTTCATCCATTCATCTGATAGTTGGTCTTTTGTCTGTCTCTTTCCTTTTCTCCTGAGGCCCTGTTGATATATTTGTTCGTCCTGTTGACATATTTTGGTTCTGTTGATACATTTGGAGGTCCTGTTTAAACTCTATTGGTGTAGTCATCATCTCTTGTGCCCTGTGGTGCCCTGACCGCCTTTAGTACGCGTCCCTCAGCAGCTCAAAGTTTCTGTACCGCTTTTAACACACCGACAGCGAGTACAGCAGAGCTCATGACAAGTAGCCGTCGACATTGTCAGTAACACGTGTATGTATTTAATTTGTCAGTGTTTTAATCAGTCTTACATCAGTAATCCTTTACCTAATGGAAGTGATATTAGGAATTAAATGTCATTATTTATTACAGTCGACGTTCGTACTTTTCAGATAACACTTGTTACCCTTAGTCTTCATGTTAGACCGACTTGTTGGTCACTCTACATGTCAATTTGAACGTACAGTATCTCAAAAAGTCTCTGTCCACACACTGTGAAACATTATGAGGCCATGGATGATAGATATTGAGGCATGCATTTACTTTGGTATATGGTATATAGTATAACAAGTTATGCAATGTGTATTTATTTCTGTGTGTGTGTGTGTGTGTGTGTGTGTGTGTAATAATAATAATAATAATAATAAACGGTTTATTGAAAAAGTTCTGCAGCCCCAAGGCTGAAAATATACATTGGACATATATGACTTATTACAGACATTGGTGGTTTAACAAAAGCCTTTATTAGATAAAGGTAAAGGAACATACAGTGAACATACAGATTAATGTGTGTGTGTGTGTCTCATCAGTCTTGTATACTCTTGTGCTGTACAAAATCCTGCCAACACTCTTACCACCACACACTCGCTTCCCTGAATTTCAAGGAAAACAAACAGTCTTGTATGATCCCCACCCTGGCCCGCCATTTCAGCCAATTACCAAAATCTCAGCTCGGCCGTTTGATCCTCGCCCAAACGCTGATATTTAGTCTTGCTACTCAAAAATACACAACAAACTAATGATCTCAAAGGAAGAATAAACACGAGGTTAATATCTGCCTTTGAGAAACAGGGTGCATTTATTTGCCCGAGGGAGGAAAGCTGATGTGGCCGTAGAGTTTGAGTGGAGGGGAAAAATAGGTAGACCTGAGAGATGGGAAATAGGGAAGGTTGTGATTGATAGCGACGCTGAGACTCGTAACGTCAACAACACAGATGAAGAAATAAACAAGTGAAGAACTTCCGTGAGAGTTAGAACCAATGTTGGCTCGTCTATTGGTAGTGAGTGTGTGTGTGTGTGGGGGGAGGATGTGTGTGTGTGTGTGGGGGGGGGGATGTGTGTGTGTGTGTGGAAGATGTGTGTGTGTGGAAGAGACTTGTGTGATGCCGTGACAACATACAGTATAGTGTTCTAATAGCAGGCCACGTCGGCAGAGTATCAAGTAAGTACATGTTAAGGCAGGTAAATATATACCTCATGCTGGTCTGGTCTCTGGGCTAAAGGTTTACGTATATGTCTTTCTCTTTATCTACAATTTTCTTTGGGTTTTGCTGACGGAAGCTTAACAACTTTTTTTTTGTTATCAAGTGAAAATAATTCCCTTAAGCCTGATTACATGTTTGGGTCATTCTGGATACATCACATGGTTTACTTTGCTCTTTGGTATAATAAGTTAGAAAGCAACGTAGAGAGACGGCTCGTGATGGGCTTTATTTACCCAACTGTAAATAGATTGGGAGTGCCCCTCGATAGGTTAGGTTAGGTTAGGTTAGGTTAGCTTTAAGGCGACTAAATCTTCGGGTGATCCGCCGTACTTTGGGAGAGTGTGAACGCAAGTCTTACTCTACTGGTGACCAACTTGTACAATTGAGTTTACTTTGTGACAGACAGACAGACAGACAGACAGACAGACACCACAGATCACGGGTGACCAATTTTCCCGAAGTCGATCCAAAAATATTACCCAATCCTCCCTGAGTTGCTAATCGTTTTTTTTTTTCCCCTAATAGAGTCTGATCACTTGCCATGATAACACTGACTGACCAGCTGCCGGGAAGCCAAATGAGCAGCTATGAAATTAATCATTTTAATCAGCCGCGTGATGGTGTTGACAAGTTGGCCATGCTAATGTTCAGGCGGTAATGGGAATAATTATTAGCATGCTTTCATAAGGCTAGTGGTTTTCCAATGATTTTTTTTTATAACTCTGTATCTGTTTGTCTGTCTGTGTATGTTGGTGTGTTAGAGTTAATGTCTCTGTTCTGTCTGTCTGTCTCTATCTGTCTGTCTGTCTGTGTGTCTGTCTCACTTGGTGTGTTTGCTGGCTCTAATATAAAGATGAATGGATAAAAGTTGTGGTTTATGTTTGCAGTGATCTGATATTGACTCCCTCACAACACTGCACATTATCTCACCTCCCTCCCACACGTCACTACTTCTCTCCCCCCATATACTACCCCCACCACACACACTACCTCCCCCAACACACACACTACATCCCCCAACACACTACATCCCCAACACACACCCCCCAACACACACATCCCCAACCCACACTACATCCCCAACACACACACTACCTCCCCCAACACACACTACCTCCCCCACACACACACCACATCCCCCAACACACTACATCCCCCAACACACACACTACCTCCCCAACACACACTACATCCCCCAACACACACACCTCCCCCACCACACACACTACCTCCCCAACACACTACCTCCCCCAACATATACGTCACCTCCCCAACACACGTCACCCCGCCACACACACAAATACACACACGCCACCTCCCCCCCACACACACCACACATGTCACCCTCCCTCCCCCTCCCACACACACACACACACACACACACACACACACACTCGCGGCTCAATGGCCCGATTAGCTGAAGGGCCAATTTAGCTTGGGAGTTCCCGTGTTTGCGAGAGCCGGAGAGGTTTGGAATACCATATTACCTGGAAACAGATAAATGCCTCGTTCCGGAATAGCCTCAGACGGGAGTGTTGCTTTGTTTCGTGTAATTCATTTGGTCTCTCGTATGTCGTGGACCTCAGGGTAGAGATGTGAGGTGGTGTAATCCTATGTTTTGATATATCCGTATTCTAACCTAACCTAACCTAACCTAACCTAACCTAACCTAACCTAAGACATGAATGGGTAAACATATTTTATTCACTGAGATAATTATTGGCTTCGTTATACATAATCTTGTACAGTGAACTCATTTACTGTACTCAGGGGTTAAGATATCTTACTCATTGGGTTAAAGCATCGTACTCAAGGGGTTAAGATATCTCACTACACTAATTCATTGTACTCATGGGATTGAGATTGTACTCAAGAAATTAAACTATCATATTCAATTGGTTAAAGCATAGTACTCAAGAAGATAAACTGTCATACTAAATGGGTTAAAACGTCGTACTCAAGATGTTAAAATACTTAACACACTGGAATAAAATATCGTACTCAAGGGGTTGGCCTCGTAATCAAAGGGTTAATCCAGAGATGATAACTTCGACCCATCCCAAATTTCTACACAAGGGAAGTACCATTCTGTATTTTCTTTATAATCTTCAACTTTCACGTTCCTCCTATTGTAGCGGGAGGAGGCACAGGGAATTGATGAACATGGGAGAGGTCAGATTATCGAAGATTGCTTGCTGAGTCAGACTGAACCCAAAGAAAGGGACGGAATGATGTGGTAAAGTTGCCGATGTTCTCTCAATTGTGTTGTTACCCGACTGCTGTGTTTGGTGTGTGTGTGTGTGTGTGTGTGTGTGTGTGTGTGTGTGTGTGTGTGTGTGTGGTAGTGGTAGTAGCAGTAGTAGGTGAAGGAGGTAAGAGAGCCAGAGCCAACCCTTCGTATAAAACTCAAGAGGCAAGCGAGACCTTCAGCTCTTAACGAGGACCCAAGATGTAAACACCAACTAACTTTAGGGCAAGATCTTAAGTCTCTACACGCACACCCCGGGGCCCTCTGTGTGTGTGTGTGTGTGTGTGTGTGTGTGTGTGTGTGTGTGTGTCTTTAATGGTCAGCAAACACGCCTCGCACATAAGTGGTCCTGGGTTCGATTCCCGGGCAGTGTAAAATTATGTGTAAATTTCTTTATGTCATGTACCTCTGTCTACCCTCCAGCAGTAATTTCGAAACTTGAAGATTTATCGAAATGCTGATCGTGTTCCGGGGTAATGGTTAGCCAGTGCAGTTAGCAAGTTGTCCGGTGTACTTGGATTATACCTTTATACTGCATCATACAGCTTGTTAACTTAAGAGTGTGGATATTATGCTGTCGACATCTTTTACACCTGAAACACTGAAATAAATTCACGCCTAGATGGTTCTTGGGTCGGAGAAGGAGGTGTGTGTGTGAGTATTGGAAGGGGAGGTGTGTCTGTGTGGGGCCGGGTGTAGCTCGGTGTTTATGTGTGTGGGAGGAGAAACAGCGTGTGTTTGGGAGAGAGAGTGAGAGAGGTAGGTAGGTAGGTAGGTAGCGTGGGTATAAAAGAGCTCCCATGGGTATTCACTGATGAAAATTGGCACCACAGATAAACGCGAACTCTTATGGGACGCCCGACAGCTAACCAACAGCATTTGGCACTTTAACAAATTATTTCATTACGAGGTGTGGATCATGATGCTGTCTGTACACGTCACTGGTTCAATTACCTGTGTTATGTTGGACATATACAAAATTTTGCTTATAAGGTTATTGTAATGTGGATAGTGACGAAAGAAACCTAATTGTATATCAAGTTTACTAATTAATTATCTATCTTATTACGTGACCTTTGACCCTTACTATGACACTTAAATAGATGCCAGTAATTTCAACATAACACAAAAAAAATCATATTAAGGAAACTTGTGTTTTTAATGAGTTTCAGTTAGTTGAATTAACTATTATGATGTTGATGTTATATATGATTTAGTATATTTATTAAGGTCATAGCTTCCTTTGACCACACTCCAGCGAGGTCAACATGATAAAACATTTAGCTGTATATTGATGGCGTTAAGAGCCAATATTAGAACAGTGTAAAATTCGTATGGACACTTCAGTTACCTGGACACTGACGTCATCGCCCGCCAGGTGGTAAGAGAGTTTCCATGACACTCAGAGAACACTTTTATTTTGGTGAGGTATTTGGGATTTCCTGAAGATGAGACACCCTATTATATTTCACCTGGTATGAGAGAGAGAGAGAGGGAGAGAGAGAGAGAGGGAGAGAGAGGGAGAGAGAGAGAGAGAGAGAGAGAGAGAGAGTGTGTGTTTAACAGTCAGATAACACCAGTTATCAGGTCAATATATGGATGACCCTTCCCCAAGTCAGACAAAATCACGACTAAAAAATACCAAACCAGTGGGAAAAAATCTAATTGAAATGTAAACTAAAAATATCTCGTGGAAAGGGTTTAAGGAAAAATCTCCCCAAACTAGAAAAATCGAACAGACCCGCAATGAGAACTAACTAATATGGCAAAATCTATGTATTAAAACAGAACCCAGGAACTGCGCTTCGTTTAACAGTAATAATTGATCATCTGAGCTGGACAAGAGTTCTTCCCATCAACTGAGATAAACATACAGCCTAAAGACCATTTCCATGACTTATTTTTTTAACGTTATGGAAAAAAAGCTCTGTTAGTCCTCCGTCCCATCCATGAACCCTGAGATTCATGAACCTGTGAACCCGAGACAATGAACCCTGAGACGCATGAACCTGTGAACCCGAGACAATGAACCCTGAGACGCATGAACCTATGAACCCGAGACAGAACACACTGCTGGGCCCTTAGATGGTGTACTGAGTCGTGTGGTGTCTCGAATTCACGGGTTCATGATTCCCAGGGTTCATTGTCTCGGGTTCACAGGTTCATGAGTCTCAGGGTTCATGGATGGGACGGTGGATTAACAAGACTTTTTCCGTGACTGTACAGTTGCCTCAAAGAGTTCCTTTACCCCTATGGTGACATTAGAGTATCTGTGGCAACGTCGTCATATTAAACGTATAAATGAACGAGTAGTTATCTTGTAACGATGGAGCTGATTGGTAGATAAGTTCGGGTGGTGGACGTCGGGAGATGGGAGTTACGGGGGAAGTGGTAGAAGTGGTAGCTGTATGAAAGTAATTGGTCTTATCATTTCTCCCATTAGCTAACACACTCTTCTAACGTATGGTCTCTCTCTCTCTCTCTCTCTCTCTCTCTCTCTCTCTCTCTCTCTCTTCTAACTCACTCCATGAAAATACTTAGTGTTAACATCTCTCTCACTTTAACACACACTGACCTAGAGCAACAGTAATCAGAGTGTCTTATGCAATATAGTTTTCCAGTCATATTACAACATGTGTATCAATCACCATTTATTATTTATTTTTTGTTTCTGAATATTGTTTTTTCTCTCTCTGTAGCTTACGGGTACAACGTGACTTTGATAATAGAAGTGTATATAGAGGTTTTGTAAATGATGTTAATACCGTTGTTGGGAGCTTGAAGGTGATCTTATAAGGTATCAGAGTAGGTTGGGATTACGTTGATTGATGACGTGTACCTGTTGAGGAGGTGGATGTTGTTGACAGACATACAAACAGATTAAACTGTTTGTCTGTCTGTCTGTGTCCATTGGTTGACACATTTCTTGTCTCTCCCCTCTACCTCTCCCTTCCTTCGCCCTCCTCCCTCCCCTTCCTTCCCCTCTAGCCTTCCCCTCCCTTCTTCCATCCTTCTCCCCTTCCCCTCTACCTAACCCTTCCTTTTCCCTCCTTCTTCCCCTTCTTTCCCCTCTACCCATCCCCTCTTTTCTCCCATTCCTCTCCCTCCCCCCCTACCTTCGCTCTACCCCCCACGCGAGCAGTACTAATTTCACTCCCGGATGCCCGATGATCTGCTTGGCACTACACTGTACAGACACTTCCCCCTCCTTCCCCCACAAGGCGCCACTTCAACATAACCAGCAACCAATGGACACTCGGACACGGAGCCTCTTACCTTGATGACTGCCGGTGTGAACAGTAACTCGTTAGGTTTATTATACTTAGAAGATGAGAACAGCGATATGAAGATTCTTAAGAATGTTAGTTAATAGATTGAACACCTCTACACCCCTCACCACCCCCATATACACAAGGATAGAAGCTACTGCACCCTCTATCCGTCACGTATGGATAGGCGCTACGTGGGTGCCTCTCTGGCGTGCGTCACAACAAGCTGTGAGAAGCAGTGATGCGTCATGCTGCTTCTCCCTCCCCAGCTGCCTCGCCTGATAATAACGGACTAGTAGCTAAAGCTGATATCCTATATGAGCAGGCTGGGAGGGCAGGCTGGGAGGGCAGGCTGGGAGGGCTGGTTGGGAGGGCAGGTTGGGAGGGCAGGTTGGGGGTAAAGTGGAAGGGTAGACTGGGGGCAGGATGGGAGGGTAGGCTGGGGGCAGGATGGGATGGTAGGCTAGGGGTGCAGGCTGAGACGGCAGGTTAGGAGGGTAGGTTGGGGGCAGGATAGGAGGGTAGTCTGGGGGCAGGCTGGTAGGGCAGGCTAGGGCTGCAAGCTGGGAGAGCAGGCTGTGGCCATCATTGACATGGTAAGGGTCATTGAGTGAGCAGGTTGATATTGAGTGGGCAGGTTTGTGGTCATTGAGTTGGTAAGTTGTTATGAGTGGGCAGGTTGTCGTAGTTGAGTACGCAGGTTGTGTTCATTGAGTGGGCAGGTTGTGGTCATTGAGTTGGTAGGTTGTTATGAGTGGGCAGGTTGTGGTTGAGCGGGGAGACTGACACCAAGTGAATGGGTTGCTGCTGAAGTTCACAAGGGCGAGAATCCTCTGTCAATTTGCCTGTACCTTCATTATTTATTTGTCAAGGTTGAGATGTTCGCTGGAATTATTCACCCCTTCACCCTTGAGGACGTGTGTGTGTGTGTGTGTGTGTGTGTGTGTGTGTGTGTGTGTGTGTGTGTGTGTGTGTCATTGTAGTGACAAACGAGGATAGATAAAAAATACAAAGAAATCACCTGAAGATTAAACACCCAAGCTTATTTCACCTGAAGTTCGAAAAAAATTAGTAATAGAGATTTAAGAAGCAGAGGAAGACAAGAAAGGTAGCAAGTGGATAGAAGGAAGACGATAATGAGCAAATAAAGCGAATGGGGGGAAGAAGGAACTGAGGGAAGGAGAAGGATGGTAGGAGAATGGGAGGAGACAGAAGGAAGAGGAGGTCGAACGGAGGAGTAAGACGGAAAAAATGAGTAGGAGGGGGGAAGAAAAAGATAATAAGCGTGGTGGAGGAAGAGAGAGAAGGAGGAGAGGAAGAGGAAGATGATAGGCGTAGTGGAGGAGGAGGAGGGGTCGCTGGGAGAGACAAGAGCACCAGTGATGTTGACATGGATCTTAGTTTCTCAGTCTGCATTTATTGGCCGTCCTCTCTCTCAGTAGACTCAGTTTGTAGTTTGTTTGAAATGTTTCCTCCTGTTTTATCTAATTACCAGTATATAAATATCTTGCTTACAAATTGGTCATCAGCTGTTGCTCTCACGTAAACATATTTTGTCATGTTCAAGTAAAAACGTTTTATTTTCTTGATATTTTTGTTTTGTTTTACTTTTCCTTTGTTTTGATTCGTACAGATGACTGATTTTTCTTATCACGTGATAATTAGTCCCCCTGGTTATTTCACATAATGATTAACATTCTCATTTAAAGTTAACTTATTCTAATTTAATCGAACCTAACTCCTCCAGTTAGCGTTAGCGTACTTAATTACTAGGTGAAATAAGCTGGGGCTAAGCTTGAATTCATTTTTTTTTCTGTGAGCTGAAACGAAGGAGGCGTGGAGGTGATTTTTTTCTTCGTAGTTTTGTGATTTATTGATTAAGTTGTTGTTGTTGTTGTTTGTCAGGTGACTGTTTGGAGGAGAGTAAACATTTTCTGCTGCGCTTACATGTCACTGTCAGAGGAATTACAAACACTTTTTTTTATTGTTTGAAAATTATATACTTACGTTCACTAACTCCTACGATGTGTTATAAGTGATATATTTTTTTGAACACATAAGTTTACACACAAGAATAACTTCCAATAATTACAACAATAGTAGAATCGATATCCACTAACGTTCTGCACTAACTATCGTCTGTTCCTAAGGAAATGTCGCACTCTGCCCCGCCTACCAATATGACGTATGGTATATGATCGGTTAATGTGACAGTATCTTTTTTGGAAGCCAGTTTTAGTTAATCTGCAATACTTGATTAATTATTGGTGTTCTAACTGGCCAATCACAAGCCAAGACGAGAGAAAGAGGCCGGTGCTATTTGACATTACCATAATAAACAAACTATGGATGAAGTAATTTAATCCTTCTATATATTGTAACATAGAGTCAAGCTTAAACACACATATAGCTTCCAACACTAATAACATCAACATTACGCGAGCACTAAGGGACCTGATTAAGACTGCCCACCCTCCCTCTACCTGGACTTTGTTTCACTGACAAAATATTTACAAATCAACTTATGGCGTCAGTCACGTGTACCCGTGGTCATGCTTCAAGTATAAGTAAGTACAAGTACTCGATATAGGGAGTTTGATCAAGTAATTCAAAGTACTTAATAATTAAGTACACGTATGCAAGTAATTTTTTTTTATTAAATTTATTGCCTCGTTTAATGGGACGATATTCTATACTGATTTGGGCTTAAAGCTGATATGAACAGGTTATGTTACTAAAAGTATTTTGAGGAAAATATACGCATAGGTGTTAGAACAAATGTGCTGTTTTAAAAGATTTGTATTCTGTTTTACACCAAACTGAGCTGCACATTAGTGTACCAGTAATATTTTAACGATATTAGACAGAGGATTATCCAACTGCTGCACCAACCTCTCCACGGTGAAGGAACAGGAACATTTTGTCATCTAAGCTTTGTGTCTTGTCCAGTCTTGCCCGCTGTCTTCTCAGAAGAAAAAGAATAATGGAGATAACACTTCCCCTGTCAACAACAGCGGAAGGAACCAGCGTGCGACCTCCTGGCGGCAGGTTGTAATAGCTCAGCAAGGAACAAAACTGAAATAATAATGGTCGTAAAGCGAGTCAGAAATTGTGTATTTATGTTTGTGTTGTGAAGTGTGTGTTATGTAACGTCAAAACATGGGAATAGTCGCCGAGCAGGACCATAGGCCACCCTCCCTCCCCTTAAGCGGTGATAAAGTGTACGTGTCGGGGCTCAAGGCCGCGTGTTACGTGTACAGGCCAAGGTACTAACACACAGTGTGTAAGATTAGCGAAACGATTTTTGGACCAATAATTCAAAAGTTGTTCCTTGCAAGTCAGTACAACACAGGTCCAAGGCAGCAAATAGTCCACTTGGCCCTACTATCCTCGCTAACGGGGGAGAATCCTGGACACTGTTCGAGAGGCACTGCGCAGTGTCCTTCAATATTCTTAATTATCTGAGTAACACAGGGGGAAGTAAGGCCAAGATGCTAAGTTGACGCTTTCTTGTTCCTTCACCGAGGACAACAGAGGCAGTTGTAGCAGGAGGATTTTACACGATACGTGTTAGCAGTGTATGGCAATGATTATGTGTCAGCAGTGTGTGGCAATGATTATGTGTCAGCAGTGTATGACAATGATGATAAAGTGTCAGCAGTGTTTGACAATGATTATGTGTCAGCAGTGTATGACAATGATTATGTGTCAGCAGTGTATGACAATGATGATAAAGTGTCAGCAGTGTTTGACAATGATTATGTGTCAGCAGTGTATGACAATGATTATGTGTCAGCAGTGTATGACAATGATGATAAAGTGTCAGCAGTGTTTGACAATGATCATGTGTCAGCAGTGTATGACAATGATTATGTGTCAGCAATGTATGACAACGCTATGTGTCACCAATATATGAAAGTGATATGTGACAGTGGTATATGACATAACCTATGACAGCAATGCATGCCAGTGGTCTATGATAGTATTCTACAGACACAGTTACATTCAGCAGCATATGGCAGTGATCCATGACAGTGATCTATGACAGTATCATGTCACAACACACAACAACTCCTTCTCACACACACTTAGACCACCAGCCACTCAGGTACAGATCTTGGCACCTGAGCCACTCATCACCACGACAGACACAGGTGATCACTCTACCCTCTGAGGGCCTTCTGCACCACGTCAAGGACCAGGTTAAGTCTTGATGGTGAACTTAACTGAGACAAGGATTGTTTGGAGGATCTTGTGCGTCATTATAAAGGACACCTTGTTCGTGGTTTTAGGTGAGGGAAGGATTGTTTGTACTATGTAGGATACCTTACTGGTGGTCCTAGCCAAGGTAAGGATTGTGTTTCATTGTGTAGGATGTCTTGCTGGTAATCCTAGCTGAAGCAAAAGGATTGAATGTGTTGCTGATACTCTCGGAGTCTTGGTAAAAACAGCCCGAGAAAGTTTATGAGTGGAGAGAACTGTAGTGGCCAACCCTCAGACTTGGCGATACTCTGATTGATTAAAATAGGGTTCCTTTATATTATTCTTCCTGTAGCTATGTAATTATAACCGTATAAGGGATAAGGAAAGACAAATAAAGAAGGAAATAATAAAATATTAATGACAATGAAGAGGAGAGAGATGGCAGATGAGGGAAAAGCAGAAATAAGAAATACCCGACATAGTGAATGGTAAATGGATGAAGATAGAAGAGTAAGAAAGAAGGAGAACACTGAGGACTGAGGATTAGTGAGGAGTCGAGCAAACACTTCCCAGAAATATGGCGCCGCGGCTGACGGTCCTTCAACGACGACAACGAGTTAGAGAGTATATTTGCTGCCGCCGTCAGTCTGTTTACCAAAGAGCTGAGACTTGATTTAGTATAACGTGACGGCAGTGTACTGTGTGTTGGCGTCTGGTGAATGGTTCATATAGCGAGGGGAGAGGCAGGGGGGAAGGGGTGATTCATACTGCAGAGAGGCATGTATCATTCAGTGTTTGTTTGTATAAAAATAAAGGTGATTCTTTTTTGCAGGGAGTCTTGTGTCGTGTGGTACTCATCGGCGTGACATTGTGGCCTGTGTCATCAAGCACCAGTTTCCATGGCAGGTAGGCGTGTCACCAATTAATCGTTTGTAGCAGGTGTAACTCGTATAGTATTGTAATGTGTGTCATGTAGCATTCTTTCACGTAGCGGTGTAGCCTGTGTCATCAAGGACTTGTGTGCGTGACACAGGGACGTGTGTCATCTTGTACTCGTTCGTTTAGCTGGGTGAAGGCGGTGGTAGGGAGGAGTGTGTCGCCAGGTAAGGGACACGTGTAACACAGGGTCTTAAAGGAGGCAACAATGAGGGACCAGCGCCGCAGGGTCGCGTGTCAGTAGTTTCACTTGCCAGACGTTTGTTGTCGGGTTAGCGTGTGCAGATTCGTGGTGTCATGGCCAGAACTGTTGGGTTACCTGTGCAAAAGTCTCTCATGCACGACCCGAGGGGAGAGAACCTCAGAACCGTCGTGTTGGTATTTTAGCTTCTCGATGTCTGTTCTTTAATCCTTTTCTTTCCCCCTGTGTTTATTTTGTTTATAGGTCATATTCCTTTTTATCATCTCTTCTTCGTTTCCTTCATATCTCCTGCACCTGTTCCACCTTTCATTACACCCTATGCAAATTATGTTCAGAGATGCTAACTAAAATCACGAAAGTAGTGAGTTAATGACAGACAACATATTCTGAGCTTCTAGCAACAAGTAAAATGAATGACTCAGTATTTAACTTGTGTAACTGTGAGTGTGCCAAAACAAAGATCTTGCTCTCACTTTAACTTCCGTTTCAAGGTATCTCCCTCAATTTGGCCTTCCATCCATATCCTGATCATTCTCTTCCTCCCTCCTATATACCTCTCCAAGCCCCTTCTTCAACCCCGCCTCAAGTGTCCTTTCATCCAGGATAGAGTACTTCTCCAACACCCTCTGAGTTCCTGCCATAAATCCTCAAGTCTATATCCTCTACGTCCTCCAAATTCATCTTTCAGTGACAAAATCATTTATGTATTATTCCTCCTCTTTTGTGGTTGCTGCCCTAAAGCTCTTCCTCTCACCCCTCACTCTTCCTACCCTACATGACAGCTCTCACAGCCCCTGTCTCTCATCTCATGGCTTCTTCACAGGGTTTCTTTTGGCACTTTCTTTATAGTCTTCTCCCCAACCATCAGCTTAGTATCTTTCTCTTCTTCCTAAAGGTTTTACCCCACACAGTTCTTCCCCTTGAAAACGTGTCTCCTCCTCCTTCACGGCGCTGACGTCATACTTCCCCTGCCTCACAACACACCTCGTACAGTTTCTTCTTTACCCCTAAAGCGGCACAGCGGCCCAGTACTCGCCTCCTACAGATTATTGAGTCCTTCGGCTGGGGGGCCCCCAGTCGATCCAGCTACAGAATTCGTACCTAACTTGACTGTTAGGGCAAGGAAAAGTTGTAGTGTGCAGCAGTGCTGGCCACGTTGTTCATTGTGTACCGAAGGTTTAGCTTCCAGTCTACTGTATCCACACTGCCCCTAACGGCCCGTCAGGCCTGTGGGACCCGATTTTGCTTTCATAACGCTTCCCATCCCTCCATAGCACTACATATGTAATGCTCTTTCTTCTTCACAACACTTTTATAGGTATCCCACAATCAGTGTCTGGAGCACCACACACTTCCTTCCCTCTCATAACACTCACACACCTTCAATCTCTACCCCACAGTACGTGTGCGTCAGGCGCGGTCACTCGCATGGCCTAAACACATAGTGGACTTATGGCACCTACACACGCGGCTTAATTGGTCGGAAAACATTGGTGGACAGATTACAGTAGCTGTGACGCTTCGACCTGAGCCTTGGCGTGTGTGTTGGCTCCACCTGACTAACGCAAGGCTAGCAGAGGCCTGGGGGTGTACGTGTATCTCTCTCTCTCTCTCTCTCTCTCTCAGCATTTAATACTGTCCTCGTGAAACAAATATCAGTGTCTGGACATAATGGCTATGGTTGACAGAGGAAGATGACGACAGACACTCGTGACTCTTACTGACGACCAACACACGCATCAAGAAACAAACATGCGTACATATACAAATAAATAAACAAACAAACAAACAAACATACATACATACATGAAGACATACAAACAAACACACCGATATCTCTTTCCCTGTGTTGGAGGCATAAATAAATAAAATACGAATTGAGACGAAATGAATAATGTGAAAAGCGAATAAGGATGAAAAACAAAAATCAGAAAATAGATAAATATTGAAGATGAAGCAACGAAGATGAGGCAGTAGGTGGAGAAAATAACAAGTGATAAATAATAATAATAATAAAAGTTTTCTTTTGTATTTTCTTGTTTTTATCTGAACACAAATCCCCTATCCCGAAGCTAAATAATTTGACCTTGACCTCTGACCTTAAAAATTTTTCTGACCCATGTCTTACTAAATTCAATAAGTTATTTTTTTTTCCTTTCTGGTCGACAACAAAGCCATTTGAAATGTTTTTTGTTTATTAAAATTGAATAGTCTTTTTATACACCTGAGCTGTTTTGATATATATTGTGGGTTATAGTTTTCACTGATGTCTGTCTGTCTGTCTGTCTGTCTGTATTTATTGATCGTATTTCTTAGGGTTATGCGCACCCAACGAGACACAACCACACCACAACCACGGTACATCCACACTACAACCACGGTACATCCACACTACAACCACGGTACATCCACACTACAACCACGGTACTTCCACACCACAACCACGGTACATCCACACTACAACCACGGTACACGGGTACATCCACACTACAACCACGGTACTTCCACACTACAACCACGGTACATCCACACTACAACCACGGTACATCCACACTACAACCACGGTACATCCACACTACAACCACGGTACATCCACACTACAACCACGGCACATCCACACCACAACCGCAGCAGCACCAATAACCACAACACCTCAAAGTCACAACCCAGTCACCTCAGTAACAGTCTAATTTAATACCATTGATATCGTAAATAATAATGATTGAAATGACAAAAGTATTATATAAATGACTTACCTGAGCAGCTTATTATCTTTACAATTACCATATTCCTGAAGAGAGAGAGGAGGGGGGCAGAGAGTGTTGGGGACGGAGAGAGAGAGAGGGGGGGGCAGAGAGTGTTGGGGACGGAGAGAGAGAGAGATGGAGAGAGAGAGAGAGAGAGAGAGAGAGAGAGAGAGATAGAGAGAAAGAGGGGAGGATAAAAAGAGAGAGAGAAAGAGAGAGGAAGCAAAAAAAAAGAGAGAGAGATAGAGATGGGAAGTAAGTTAATATTTTGTGGATATTTTTACACAGAAACGAAACGTCATTTGAACACGGCAGAAACAGAATGAACCAAAAAGAAAATAGTAATTGTTCATTTGTGTTTCCCCCTTGAAAAATATGTGATATGCAATTCAGGTGGAAGTGCAAAGTTGGTTTTTATAATCCCTGTGTTGTGGAGGTTGTGATATATTCAACTCTATTTACTGATGATCTAAGTATCAATATCGTTTATGGTGTTTACGAATGAACTAAACAAAAATGGTAGAAAATTTACCAGATCCTCTTTATTTTTTACAACAAAAACAAATAAAAACAAACAAAAACAAACAAAAACAAACAAAAAACAATGTCAAGGTAAAAATGTATCGTTGTTTTTTTGCCGTAAATTTGGACGTGAGTGGAAAATATGGTTTGATATTTTGTAAATGGATACTAAATCGAATTGTTTTTGTTTAGTTATTTGCGATGATGTTATTGTGTGTAGGTGTGTGTGGTGTGTGTGTGTGTGTGGTGGGGGTGGATGGATGAGTGGGTGGATGAATGAGGGTGGGTGGGTGTTGTGGTGGGTGTTGGTGTGGTGTGTGTGTGTGTGTGTGTGTGTGTGTGTGTGTGTGTGTGTGTGTGGGTGGGGTGGATGGATGAGTGGGTGGATGAATGAGTGGGTGGATGGGTGTGGGTGGGTGGGTGGGTGTGTGTGTGTCTTAGTTCATATTGTTGTTTATGACTCACTAATTGTGTTGTTCATCTATTTGTCCAGTTCTTCGTGTATTTTGTCCAGGTGTTGAGCCATTTTGTCCAGATCATCATCCATATATGACTCATTAAGGCAAGGTGGAAAATCAACCATGACAGATAGTAATCACATATGACAGCTGGCAAATCGCGTATGCCAGGTGGTATATACGGAAGACAGTTAATCCTCCAAGACAGATGGTAAATCACGTATGACAGCTGGCAATCATGTATGGCAGATGGTAAATCACGTGTGGCATGGTATATCACCTATGGCAGAGTATCGCATGACAGGTGGTAAATCACGTATGGCAGATGGTATCGTAATGACAGATGATAACACGCGTATGAGAGGTGACACACAACTAACAGGTGAAGTTTGGATTGACAAGAGAAAAACATCTTTTCCGTTTTCAATGTCGAGAACTTTTTTTTTTAACCTTTTTTGTTACTGAAGAAAATAAAAGCGACACATATCCCTCGTTCGTGTGTTGTGGGAGCCTAACTTTTATCGACTGGTGAATCTTTATTAACATGATCGTCTGTGGCCAGTTGTTAATTGAATAATGTTGATAGTGCTGGTAGGTGTACGTCATCTGGGAGTCGTATATTAAAACCACTTATTAGGACAGATATACTAACGTCAGTATACACATATATACATAGGAGTTAGATTTACACACACACACACACACACACACACACACACACACACACACACACACACACACATACACACAGTATTCATCGTTCACTACCAACTTCCTCAATCACTGGAGGCAGCCGGATGGATTATATTCCTGACCAGAAGTTTGGTAGTCCGCCACATGAGGGACGACCACTGCCAGAGTATGATGGTCGTACTGGCTGGTCGTTGTACTTTCCTGGTCGTTTCCTGGTCGTAGTTAGTAGATATATTTGCCTGCCTAATACCGTAGTGATCAGACTGCTTGGTGACATGACTTAAACTGCCTGGTGACGTGACTTAAGCTGCCTGGTGACGTGACTTAAGCTGCCTGGTGATGTGACTTAAGCTGCCTTTTGACGTGATTTAAGCTGCCTGGTGACGTGATTGGCTGGATTAACAATAAGAACACCAAAATCAACACCAATAACAACAACAACAACATTAATAAAAAACAACATTAATAAAAACAACACCAAAAACAGTTCAATAGAGAGTGTTTTTAAGTCTTTTCTCTGGCTCTTATTTATAACCTGAAACAGTTCTTCCTAAATAAGAAACCTTTTAATTTGCTAATATTTTTAATGAGATGTTTTCCCCATAATTAATACATAATTAAGACGTATTATACAAAAACAAATTATTATGCTTTGGAAGATTGTTGAAAAATATCTAATTAAGCGAATGAAATACTTTACGATTTTAGTATAGAAAGAAAATCACCAAATTCTATACCACCTCTTAGAGAATATTGCGATCGTGTTTTTCCTCATGTTAAAAAAAGTCAATTGTTTATCAGTCATACACTCTCGGGACCCTCTACATGAAGGTGATTAATGCTAAACAATACACTCAGTTATATAGTGTGATAAAATAATGAACATTCTCAAACAGCGATGTAGAAGAATTTAATCACCTGAATGTTAACCTAACCTAACCAAACCTAATCTAATGTGAGGGAGGAGGAGGACTGAGGGGGGGTGGGGTGAGGGTGTGGCTGCCAGTGGAAGGAGGAATTGGTGGGGGGAAGGTGAGGGTGTGGCAGTTTGGGGGAGGTGAGTGAGGGTGTGGCAGCCAGTGTTACAGCAGCAGCAGTAGCAGCGGATCGTAAACACGGCACAGGATCACAATATGTCATCACAAGTGTCTCACAGCGGTGGATATTATGGGGAGCAAGACGCGCCCTGGTGATGTGTGTTTCTGGGGTGTGTGGGTGTGTTTGTGGGGTGTGGAGGGGTGTGGGGTGTGTTTGTGGGTGGGGAGGGGTGTGTGTGTGTGGGAGGTGTGTGGGGTGTGTGTGGGGTGGTGTGTGTGGGGGAGGTGGGTGTGTAGTGTGTGTGTGTGTGGGGGAGGTGTGTGTGTGTGTGTGTGGGGGGAGGTCCGTGTGTGTGGGGGGTGGGTTGAATTTGAGTTTTGCCATGTACAGCGGCTCGTTCATTGTGGACCCCATAGTCATCCTGTGAGCGGGTAGCGTAAAAAAGATTACAGAGTAGAGGCCACAAAGGGTGTGTAAAACAGACTCCCGTGGTCAGGACAATATGACATTGAATGTTACAGAGTATTTCAAATACATTCTTTGTTTAGTTCTATACATAGAGGGAGACTTGTTCACAACTGCGTGAGTACACTAGTGTGAGGCAGTATGTCTGGCCGCACACTTTGTTATTCACATGTACGTGAGAGGTATTCAAGCACATTGTGTGTTTGGTTCTATACATGGGAAATTATATAACTACTGGGTGCAAAAAAGTGGATACAATCTTAATATGTCAACTATCTTGCCATTAGAGATAAAGTGTTATGCCATTTCACACACAGTGTGCTTGGACCTGTCCCTAAAAGGTTATATTTTCACACAGTCAAGACGTAGAGTTGGAGTGTGTGGCCATATGTCTGGCCGCACACTTTACATCTAGGTTTGTTGACTTCTGCTTGAGGGATATACTGCCAGAGGTACTTATATCCTAACCTTAGTCTAGCGGTTACAACATCGTGTAGTCTAGTTATTTTGTTACTTGCTCCATGAAAATGTTTTACTTAATTGGTACATATCATATTGGTAAACAATGAATTGACTATTTCCTGTTTGTACTTGTTTCCTGCGTCAAATTGTTTGTGTCTTGGATGTTGTGATTTTGGTAAAGGTCTTCAGTCTTCATCTTCTGTCTCAAGTTTATTATTTTGTACCCAAATACTGAAGAACAGCCCCGCCCCCCCCAGTTTATTTCACCTTAAGATTAACAGCCACCCTAACGCTAACGCTAACCTAACCTAACCTAACCTAACCTAACCCCCCAGGTAACCGACAATATAGAGAAAAAATCAAATATCAAATTATAGACACTAATTTCAACGCATGTTAATTAGAAAGAAAACGAATTAAAAAAAAAGGGGGAAGGTGTGTGAATCGTGCAGCGTGAACTAAAAATACACAGGTAGTCTTGAGGGGGTAGAGAGACGCCTTTCATACAGACTAATGCGGAAAAACAGAGACCTGGGTAGCGTTCTTGAGCCGGGCGCCACACTCCACCCTACTCAGTCACCCATTCATATTGTTTGACTTTCCTGCCTAGTCCGGGAATATTTAGAAAGCCTTCCCAGTTTGCTAACTCGAGGCTATACTGGGGCCCGAGGAAGCTGTGGAGGGTAGAGAAGGAGAGGGAGGGAGAAGAGGAGGAGAAGGAGGGTGAGTAGAAAGAGGAGGGGTAGGAGGAGCAGGAGGGAGAGGAGGAGGAGGTTGGGAAGAAGGAGAGGAAAGGTTAAAGAGAGTGGAAAAGGTGAGGTGGGAAAGTGTTGGAAAGGAAGAGACTAAAGAGAGTGTGAAAGAGGACACAAAGACACCTAGACAAACGTAAAGGAGAGAGAGAGAGAGAGAGAGAGAGAGAGAGAGAGAGAGAGAGACGATGAAGGAGGAGGTAAGAAGGGGAGCGTAACAGAATGGAATAAAGAAAAATAATAATAATGAAAACATTGATGAGATGTTCAATAGATTATCTCCTTCTATTTTCTCTCTTTCTCTTTCTCGCAGGAAGTGGTAAGGGGAGGAGGAGAAGGAGGAAAGGCTTAACGAGAATTTGAGAATATACACAGACAAGTGAAGAGAGAGAGGGAAGAGAAGCGAGGATTAGAAAGGGGAGAAGAGAAAGGGTTTAAAAGCGACTTGTTAAAGGACACACACACACACACACACACACACACACACACACACAGAGAGAGAGATACTGGAAAGAAATGTGATGGAGAGGTGGGAAGAAGAAGGGGTTAAGAGGAGTGTAAAGAGGGTAAATGAACACATGAATAAAGGAAGGAAGGAAAGAAGAAGAAGAAGGGGAAGGGGAAGAGAGGTGCAGGTAATACAACACTTCAATAAAGCCTTAATGTAAAGCTAAATAGTTAAAGAACGAAAACAAGAACAACAAAAACTAAAGACTACCAATGGTGAAAAGGAAAGAGAGAGAAAGAAAGAAAAAAGATAACAAGAACAAAAGCTGTGAAGAAAACGTAAAAAGATAAACAAAGAAAGACTAGCAAACAAGAGAAAGAGGTTGAGGAGGAGTACCATTCTAGGTCTGGCCTCTGAAAGCAATGAAAAGAACTGGAAATGTCACTGGAATGCTTAATATTTGTCTTACAGTGTTGGTGGACTGAGGACGAAGGCTGCCCCGACCTCAAGACGTCCAGGAGATAAATTCTTACTTTAACAGACGTCACGAGGCTTCTATCTTACCAATATAAGAAAAGACACAAATTCGATGACAACAAACACGTATTGTAACCTAACCTAACCTAATCTATCCTAACCTAACCTAATCTATCCTAACCTAACCTAACCTAACCTAACCTAACCTATCAGGTCCGCTTGGTGTCGTAAGGTCCACTTTAAAGGATGAGGAATTTGGCGCAGTTTTCATGGTACATCTTGTTGACGAGGCATTGACTAGATTGACACAAGACTTAGTTTAGTTTTTAAACCCTTTTGCCTTGTATTATTATTATTATTATTATTATTATTATTATTATTATTATTATTATTATTATTATTATTATTATTATTATTATTATTACACCGATAATATATACTGTATATCTATAATCATCCCAAATCTGTATCCTTGATTTAAGTTACTTTTGGCAGCCATTTAATTTCCTCAAACAGTGGAAACCCTCCTTTGGCAGCTATTAAATTTCCCCAAAAGTGGAATCCCAAACTGGCAGAAAGAACTTGGCCAATTCGAGTCTGCTATTAAAGCGTAGAAAAACAACAAGAGGAAGTATATATATACCCTCGTTGGGCCCAGCATCAGGTACGTGACAGCCCTGACAACTAACCTCACCGGGAGTGTTCTCAAGTGCCCCGACCTGTGCTGGTGATCACGCAGCCGGTGGTGGTGGGAGGTACTGCAGTGGCTTGAGAGGTGTGCTTGGTAGACGAACATCAAAGAGCCTCTTGGTGGTATATTACCGAGTGACGGGACGGGTTTTTTCGTGTGTGTGTGTGTGTGTGTGTGTGTGTGTGTGTGTGTGTGTGTGTGTGTGTGTAATAATAAATAATAATAAAAATAATTAACGGTTTATTGAAAAGGTTCTGCAGCCCGAAGGCTGAAATTATACATTGGACAAAAATGACTTATTACATACAAAGACATGGGGTGGGTGGGTCGTTTAACAAAAGCTTTCATTACTGAAAGGAGAAGAAACATGAATTGAACATACAAATTATTATAGTTTACAGTTGATGGTCCGGGCCTGGGCCTGGTCCTGGAGACACCATGTGGTGTGGTGTTCACTTGGTGTAGTAACTCGTCCTCGGGTGTTGATATGAAGGACCTCACGTGGTCATGGGGACATCGTGTGGTGTGGGGTGGTGTCACATTACCTCACTCTGCTAGGTGGTGTTGTGTTATCTCGTAGTCAGGTGTGGAGCCGACCCACTGGTGGACGCGTTAGCACCTGGTCAGAAGATGGAGGTAGGTTCCCAGGGGTGCTTATCTCACTGGTGGGTCACGGCTCTCACTGGTACTGTCTAGTGCTGAATTCACTGGCTTAAGCACTGTTCATCACTGTTCAACACTGATCCCACTTCTTTCCGAAACGAAATTGTCACTTTTGATTATGTAGATATCCCGGTGGTGAGGATGGGTCGGGGAGAGGGACTTGAGGAATGGGGCCGAACATGACCAAGGGGGGCAGCTGCTCAGCGTTCCTGGCAGGTTTTGATCCTCCGGTGGTCAAGGATGTAGTGTGTGTGTGTGTGTGTGTGTGTGTGTGTGTGTGTGTGTGTGTGTGTGTGTGTGTATTTGTTATGTTTATTTTCAGCTTGTTGAGGTTTCCCATTGATTTTTTTTTGCAAGATACCAAGGTAATTTATTTTGTTTACTATTGCACTCACAATTGTCAATCACGGCTGTTATTCAATATTATGCTCTGAATAAGATATCCATTGATGAAAACACAATAATTTTAACTGGTAAAGCGATAAAATATGAGACAGAAACTGGTGAATGAGAACCACTGTATATTGTAGTTCGAGTCTAAATGGTGAAAACACTAAGGCGAGAGTTTGTCCCAAGTGAGACATTTGTTCCAGTGTCTTGGTGAAAAATACCAGTACCACTATTTACTTGATGAGACCCAGAGAGAGATACTGAGACATATGTTATTTTTTCTGATGAGATGCGTCTCCCTAAATATCCCTTGAGAGATACTGAAGCTTGTGAATTGATTAAACACGAATGTGAATAATGCAAGAGAGAGATTGAAACTAATGTATTTTATTGATGAAACACGTGTGTCAGTACAGCAAGAGACGGAACAGACTGTAATATTCAGTTGCAGCCTCGGAATTCTCCCGCTGAATGATTCTGGATAACTTGATATCTCTTGGAGAATTTGTGAGAAGTTGATGGTGAGGCTCTCTAGGGGGTGGCTTAGTGGAGACCATTGTATGAAAATTGGTATCTCCATCTAAATCTCTCTGTCTATCTCCTCCTGTTTCCTCCTGTCTCTTTGTCTCCTGTGTGTGTGTGTGTGTGTGTGTGTGTGTGTGTGTGTGTGTGTGTGTGTGTGTGTGTGTGTGTGTGTGTGTGTAATAATCAGCAAAATGTATTTATTACTATAACGAAACAACATCAAATTCAGATTATAGAGACAAATTAATAACATTTGTAAACATCTAATCAATACCTTCTCTCCTCACCCTCCACTCCCCATCCCCTTCTCTCCCTTACCCTCTGCTCCCCCTCCCCTCCTCCCTCCTCTCCTCCCTCCCATCCCTTCTCTCCTTACCCTCTCTCACTGTTCCCATCTCCTCCCCCAACCCTTCTCTCCCATCCCCCTCCCATTATCCTTCTCTCCCCAACCTCTATTCCTCTCCTACCCGTACCCCTCTCCCTCTCCCTCTTACCCCTCCCCTCTTTACCCTCCCTCCTCTTTACCCCTCCCCCCCTCTTTACCCCTCCCCTCCCCTCTTTACCCTCCCCTCTTTACCCTCCCCCCCTCCCCCTCCCCCCTCTTTACCCCTCACCCCTCTTCCACCAGAAATAAAATCCAACTTTTACTATTTACACGAACTAAACGATCCTGTGCCAGGCACCGAGACCCTAATTCTTCCTCCTCCTCTTCCCCCTCCTCCCCCTCCTCTTCCTCCTCTTCTTCCACTTCTTCCTCCTCCTCTTCTTCTTCTTTCACTTCTTCCACACTCCTCCCAATTCTTCCTTCTTTCTTCAGTTGTCTCTTCCTTTTGTCCTCTCCTCATCAACTCCTCTTCCACCTCTCTCCTCCCTCTCCCTTCTTCTCTCTTCTCCCTCTTTATCATTACTTACTCTCTACTCTATCAGTTCTTCCTTGCTCCCTTCTCTTCGTCCCCAAGTTCATTTCCTGATTCTTCTTATTAATTATTAGTCTTTCTTTCTTCCTTTCTTTCGTTCTTTCTTTCTTTCTTCCCACCCACCTTCCCCTCTCCTCCTTTTCCTTATGTAACCTTCCTCCCCACCTCCCCTACCTCCTACCCCCCCTCCCCCCTCTATATAAAGAAACAACTGGCCACACGTATATCGGATTGAGGAAAACATTATGGGGGGGGAGGGGTGAGTCTCTTTGGCTGTCACATTAAGCGGTTCCCTGTGGTCTGCTAGATATCTTTCTCCCCAGTCTTGTTTCATCTCCTCCTCCTCCTCCTTCTTCTCACCTCTCCTCCTTTTATTCTTCTTCTTCTTTCCTATCTACTTCTCCTCCCCCCTTTACTTTTCCTCTTTCTTCTCCCTTTCCTTTCCCTCTTCCTCCTTTCCTCACCTCTTCTATCCCTTACCCTCTTCCTCCTGTATCTTCTCTTCCCCTTCACCCCTCTCTTCTCCTTTTTGTCTCGCCTTTTCCTCCTCCTTCCTCACTCCCACCCCCCTCCTCCCCTCTCTCCCCCTCAATTTTCCCCTTGTTCTTCAAATTATCGTAAATAACAATATCAATAAAATTTAAATTACAAAATTATTTATTATTATTATTATTATTATTATTATTATTGTTGTTATTATTGTTATTTTTATTATTAATATTATTATTATTATTATTATTATTATTATTATTATTATTATTATTATTATTATTATTATTATTATTATTATTATTATTATTATTATTAAGTGTTAGTAAATATATTGAACACAGGTTCAGCGGCCAACACAAATATTTACACAAACAGATTTTCTGGACGCAAATGAAGCTCAGTTTAAAACGCACTCGGACGACCAATTTGAAAACAGAACGGAATTTTAAGCGCATTCCCTGCTGCTGAGTTATTGAAATTAAAATTGAAACTGGAATTGAAGCGTTCTGTTTGGGGGGAGAGGAGGGGAATACTGTTCCAAGTTTATATCAGTATAGTTCCGGTATAGGTAGAATGATGTCTGATTGTAAACACAAACAGGGATTGGTTACAGGTGAAGGTTGGGAGTGATTGGCAATTAGTTCAGGTATAGGTAGACTGAAGTGTGATTGTAAACATACCTGGGGATTGGATACAGGTGATGATTGGAAGCGATTGGTGTATAAAATTCTGTAGAGAGAGAGTTAGCAATATTGTCTGCCTGCGGTTAAATAATAAAATTTCTTAACCAGATTGTCAGACTATATCACGTAAAGACTAGTCACCCTAATTTATTTCACATGAAGATTAACCACCCTAATGTTAACCTAACCTAATCCAACCTAATCTAAACAAAATAATCCCTAGTTTCTTTTACCTTAGTATAAAATAATCCCTATTTTGTTAACTGAGACAAAATCCCTAGTTCATGTTACCCTAGAATAAAATAATCTCTTGTTTACCTGAGAAAAAATCCCTAACACCTGGCCGTGGTAGTCTCAGGTGATACAGAGGTAATTAACCTCTCTATAGCAGCCTTACATTAAAAGAAAAACATATAGTTTGACACTCGTGATTTCACATATAATTATTTTTGGTCAATTTGCTTGTGTGTAACTCTACAATACTTACATCGTTATTATTATTATTATTATTATTATTATTATTATTATTATTATTATTATTATTATTATTATTATTATTATTATTATTGTTGGGTTTTTTGTTGTTGATGAAATTTATTATTATTAATCCCATTACCCCAAATTCTCATATAAAATAACTTGCAATCAAAACTACATTTTTTTACGATAGACTAAAAAAAGGTCACCCAACCCAAGCCGCTGTAAATCAACATCTGGGGCACAAATTGCTTATTAAATTCTGGGATAATGACACTCTAATGACCTGGTTGAGACATTTTTATGTACTGCTTAATCTTAATACAGTAATTAGACGAGACGGAGTGACCAGGGTGTTGAATGTGGTGATGAGGTGTCGACCGCATTATGTTATCTCAGGAGGCGAGGAAAGTCAGAATGGTGAGGAAACTGTGTGATGATTGGTGAGCGAGAGTGATGATTGGTGAGCGAGAGTGATGACTGGTGAGCGAGAGTGATGACTGGTGAGCGAGAGTGATAACTGGTGAACGAGAGTGATGACTGGTGAACGAGAGTGATGACTGATGAGCGAGAGTGACATTGGGAAGTGCTATTGAATGGTGAACAAGAGTGAGATGGGGAAATATGGATGCATGAGAGAGAAAGAGAGTAAGAGGATGAGTTAACTTTTCCCTCACAGCAGAATCATGGAGTTTCTTGTTGCTAAATTAAGATTCGGTGGGCAGCCTTTGTCCACTCTCCTGCTGGGACACACAGAAGCAAAAATTGGAATGATGCGAGATGAACGTACGTGTATGTATGTATGTATGTAGGTATGTATGTATGTATGTATGTATGTATGTGTGTGTGTGTGCGTGTGTGTGTGTGTGTGTGTGTGTGTGTGTGTGTGTGTGTGTGTGTGTGTGTGTGTGTGTGTGTGTGTGCTAAGCAGATATAATTGTAAAAATATTGAGACTATATTTTGTTTTTTGCGAAAATTCAAATTGGTCTCTAGATAAATGTTATCATGCCGCCGATACTGTAATCTTAATATGATGTATAAATGAATAGCGTCATCATTAACCTAACATAACCTAACCTAACCTAAACTAAACTAACCTAGTCATAGAAATTACAGTTCCACATGTTTAAGATAATTATGTAATACTATTGAAGATATTCCTGAGAGTAAAGAATATAATTTTCCTCATGTATAATTCCAGGTTATATACGCTCTAAATATTGCTTGAATATTGTGAATCTTGCTCCAATAGGCTTTACTCACTACTGGTTTTAGTAAGCTGATTCGCCCTTCCCACGGACCTCAAATCTTCGGCGTTCTGTGATGTTATGGGTCACTGAGGAGGCTTCCCACTGTAGGTTGGCTGTGTCGCAAGTCATGGGATTTACACTGAGTTGGTGGATAAAATTCTCTCACTCTCTCTCTCTCTCTCTCTCTCTCTCTCTCTCTCTCTTTTTCCCGAAGGCTAGGGTTTAGACCACCATATTCATTTTAAGGTATTAGTGGTCAGCTTAGGGTTACTTTGTTAGGGTTTGTACCATAGATCATCCGTCGAGGTGGACCATCATTAATCATTGGCTGAGGGACAACACACCCAGCCTGCTGGTGGCTGGTGGTCCCGTGACGTACACTCTGGTGGGGAGACCGGCCGTAATCCTCACTCCACCCTCTCTCTCTCTTACCTATCCTACCCCTCTACCCTCTCTCATCCTTCTCCCTCACGTATTTACCACTACACCCCTTCCACCTATTCCACTGTAGTCCTCCACCTACCACTGCACCCTTCCACCTACCACTAGACCCCTCAATCCACCTACCATTAAACCCCCTCCATCCATTTACCACTACACTCCTCCACCTACTACAACATCACTCCCCCTCATCCTGCCTACTTCATTTGCAATTTTTTTATACCTTGGAAAAAATCCCTTGCGGCGTAAAATCTTAAAAGTTCATTCCCCCTTACCACTCCTTCATTTCCCCTTACCCTCCTAACCCTCCTTCCCCCTTCCCCTCCTTCCCCTCCTTCCCCCTTCCCCTCCTTTCCCCTCCATGTGTAGGGAAATATATTGAACTCTATGGTCGATTATCTGAGGAAGGAATTGCTCCGGTTTCTTCCCTCGTGTAGAAGTGGTCATGTCGTATCAGTGGGGACCAGAAACTTCCCTTAAAAAAGGCAAAATAAAATCAGACAAGTACCCCCGTCAGTAGCTAAATACAGCACCACTCCCAGTCTCATTAGTACGACCTTCTGCAGCCATTATAGTAACTCTGACAGGACGCTACCTCACAGTGTGGTCACGAGCACACCCGCCCAGCGACACAAGTACCCTTCACCTCCTCAGGACTCCGTTGTGTACCAGGAACCACCTACCGGAGTGTGACATAACTTCTTCATGATGTTATATTCTGTCGTTGTCCTCCTGAAGAAGTGTCACTTCCTATTACCGTCAATGAAATGAAGTTCCCGTACAAGATGATTATACCAAACTTCCCTTCAGCTAAATGACGAAGGTCGAGTTGACAGAATAAATCCTTCCTGGGAATCATCAATAATAAAACCCTTTAGTAAACATAGTATGAACGTCCACAGAGTCAACACAACGATAAGATTAATTACGAGTGATGGTAAACTGGTCTCTAGATATGTTATCACTACACAGGTTCTCAGACAAGCAACCAGCCAGAGCTCCCAGCGACAGCAGCTAACCCTCCCTCCCACCCTCTCCCTCACGTCAACAACACCAACATGCAACCATTAATCCTTCAGGAGAGAGACGTATATAAAGCCACCATGTCTCTCTCAGCTGGCTCTGCAGGTGGTGTCATGGGGTGTGATCCTCAACACCTAAAATAAATAGTTACCGCCGGTCTTAACGCTGTTATTGACCATCGTGTGCCTACAGTAAGATCGTGAAGTTGGTCAACGTTTACTTGGCAGCCATTATTACTCAAATAATTACGGACCTTTAAATCGACGCGTCCACCTTGGCTTTGAGAGAGTAGCTGCCTCGTTACTCAAGCTGCTACAAGGAAAGTGATCCGAGAAAATATTAGCAGACTGAAACTAAGAAAATGTGGATTTGGGAGTCCTGAAGGCTGCCACGTGAAGGTCCATGAAGCACGAGTCTATATCGCCTGTATCATTTAGTACCTTTAACTTGCTCCAAAATGATGCAGCTATTGCAGCAGGTGAGCGTCGTCCCCTGCCCTCACCCCATACGCTGAGGTGTACAACAAGGATATACATTATGCTCTCTTGTTTCGTTACCTTAAGTATATCAGAGACAATTTGTCAAATGAGTTCAAGTTCGGAACATTTCTCGTGTACAGGGTCCTTTCTCTGCTGAATAAAATCGTCTGGTGTTGCCCAAATAAAATATTCAAAATGGCGAACCCGTAGTGAAGGGGTTAACGAACATTAAGCGAGTGAAAATAAGAAAATATTTTCCTCTCTCAATCTTTCGAGGTGTAAAGTCGCCTCCTTCAAGCATCACATCACCGAGGAGATCTCAGCTGCTATACCGAGAGCCAGAGTCATTCACCACACAGACAGGACCTTACTTGTTGCCTCTCGGGTCCAACTCCATCAACGACATCCTCCCACGGAATCTTCTTGACCAAAACTATAAAGAAAAAGACTACGGAAGCACCAATGACATCTTACCAAGACTAACTGCATGGGGTAATCACAGTCTTTCAGCAACTCAAATTGAAGTAAATAAAATGATCTGTTCAAGTCTAAGTTAGAAGAAACTGATTTCTGTACATCTCCCCCGAGTGACTCACATTGTAAACAAGGAACTCTCCCCACACCTTCCCTCCCCACACCTTCCCTCCCCACACCTTCCCTCCCCACACCTTCCTTCCTCACACCTTCCATCCCCACACCTTTCCTCCCCACACCTTCCCCTCCCCACCATCCTCCACACACCTTCCCTCCCCCACACCTTCCTTCCTCCCACACCTTCCCTCCCCACCTTTCTCCCCACACCTTCCTCCAACACCACCCCTCCACACCTTCCCTCCCCCACCTTTCCTCCCACCTTCCTCCCCACCACCCCTCCACACCTTCCCTCCCCACCATCCCTCCACACACCTTCCCTCCCCACACCTTCCTTCCTCACACCTTCCCTCCACACACCTTCCCTCCACACCTTCCCTCCCACACCTTCCCTCCCCACACCTTCCTCCCCACCTTCCCTCCCCACACCTTCCCTCCCTCGTGTCAGCAAAGTGAGGTGTCAGCAAGGCAGGGGAGGACCGTGGGGGGGGCATGGGTGTCTGAATCACATGAACCAAATACATTATGTGGAAGGCGAGGAACAGATCTTGTGGAGGTGGTGATGGATTTATAGGTGGTGTGGAACCTCTCTTCCTTCCTTTCTACCCTTACTCCTTCCTTTCTTCCCTCTTTGCCATCTTCCTTTCTTGCTTCCTTTCTTCCCCCCCTCTCTCTTTGTTCCCCTCATGCTTCCTTCCTTCCTTCCTTCCTTCCTTCCTTCTTACCTACTTCCTCCACTTTCTTCTTGCCTCTTTCCTTCTTGCCTCCTTCCCTCTCTTCCTCCTTCCTTCCCGCCTTCCTCACCTCTCCTTCCTCCCCCCTACTTTGCCTCCTTCCCTTAGGTTAAATTAGCTTAGGTTAGGTTAGGTTAAGTTAGGTTTATATTAGGTTAGTTTAGGTTATTTATGGCTCGTGTCAGGCAGCATTCACAGTAAGATTAATTCATATATTTTTCATACTCTAAAGCGACAATAAAACACACACAATGCTTTTCAGAATCTCTCTTTGCATCTTTAAATCCCACGACAGAATTTCCCTAATAAGAGATGCAATGCCTTTTCAAGTGAGTTATGTCCGAGCGTTTGGTGTAAAAAGACTTCAAGTAAATTACCTGGAGCAGAATAATTCATCAGTGTGTATTTTAAACTCTCAGGTGACTCTAGTATTTTGTATTATAGATAGAGGAAGGAAGGAAAGATGGAAGGAAGGAAGGAAGGAAGGAAGGAAGGAAGGAAGGGAGGGAAGGAGGGAGGGAGGGAGGAAGGGAGGAAGGAAGGGGTTGAATATCCTATTAGCATATTTCAATATTGTTGATTAATGATCCGCACGTTTGTGATTTTTAATAAGAAGTCTGGAGGGATAATAATGATATTGGCTCTAAGGTGATCTGAGAAATTAAAGAGGGTTGGCCAGGCACGTGTGGGGGGTGATGGGTGCAGGTGTGGGAAATTAATGATGGGGGAATTATGGGGGAGGTGTTGGAGTGGGGAAGAGTGGAGACAGTATTAGAGTATATGGGAAGTGTGGGAGAATGATGAAGAATGTGGGGAGGTGTTGTGTGGGAGAGTGGGGCAGTCAATGGGGAGTATATGGGAGTGTGGGGAGAATGATGGGTGTGTGTGGGGAGGTGTTTGTGTGAGTGTGGGGCAGTGTGGGAGTATGTGGGAGTGTGGGAGGATGATGAGTGTGGGGAGGTGTTGTGTGAGGTGTGGGGCGTGTGGGGGTATGTGGGGAGTGTGGGGAGTATATGGGGTGTGGGAGAATGAAATGAGTGTGTGGGGAGGTGTTGTGTGGAGAGTGTGGGACAGTGTGGGGAGTGTGGGAGAATGATGAGTGTGTGGGGGAGGTGTTGTGTGGAGAGTGTGGGAGTGTAAAGGAATGTGTGGAGGATGTTGGTGATCGTGTGTGTGTGTGTGTTGGTGGTGATGTGAGTGGGGGAGAGTATTAGGTAAGGAAGGGGGGAGGTGTTGGAGTGGGGGAGGGAGTGTTGGGTAATGAAAGAGGTAAATGGTTAAGAGGTGGAAGAGGGAAGAGTAAGAGTCCCTACAATAATATCACCAAATCAGACTAAGGGGGGAGGTGGGGTCCTCTTGCCTACCTTACCTACCTGCTCATATGCAAATTTCACAACACCTGTTCGTCAATTATAGAAGTACTTCTGTTTTCGAGACAACAATAAATTTAATTAGAGAATTTTAATGCAGTTTTCATTTACTCTTAGAGTGAATGTCGTAATCAAATTATCAGTCCTGTCATTGTTGCCTCGAAAGATCCTTCTCTTTAAAAGCGAGAGAAAATGAATATTAAATTGTCACCGAGTCCTGTTGACGATACGGAGCAACATATGTATTGTCTCTGTCTGTCAGTCTGTCTGTCTGTCTGTCTGTCTGTCTGTCTGTCTGTCTGTCTGTCTGTCTGTCTGTCTGTTTGCCTGTCTGTCTGTCTGTCTGTCTCACCTTCCAAGACCTAAGTGTATTGTAGCTGTAAGTAAATATTCTGCATCCTTTTTTCTTTGCAACTGATGAATTTCTTCGATGTTGGCTTCAGTCGCGAAGATTAGGTTAATTTACGTTACGTTACATAAACATTAAGGTGTTTAATCATCATGTGAAATAAACTGGGGTGCCGGATCATCAGGTGGTCATTTTTTTGCGTGCGCGCGTTTTCAAGTCTTCGTAAAGAAATGTGATAAACTTTTCATCTTTATTGAAAAACGGAATAACAAGAACACAGACTGGTCCCGCCCCCCGACGTCTGTAATGGTGAAAAAATTGGTGAAGAAACACGATAATAGACCCACAGGTGAACGAAAAGGTTAATTGACTCCAACAACATATCGGGCGTGACGAAAAACAGAAGAAAATAATTATTTTCTTAAAACAAATTTGTTTACAATACAAAATCAGATTATGTTATCAAATAAAAAAGCAAAGATTCTTACCAAACAGATATCAAAGACTTAATTCTGATTTAATTTCCTTAATATATGTCTCATTAGATATGTCTCAACCATCATGTCCCACCTAGCTATGAGAATCTGAGTCGCTATGTTCCCGACTCTCTGGGAATATGGAGCCACTAAAAATCAGAATTGGTGGGAATCCGAATCAAAATGAGACTCCAAAGTAAATGAGATTCTGTACAAAAGGCTCACATCTGTTCCACTAGTCTTACCTCTCACGCCAGCGATTCCGTTCTCATTGATAAGTATAATATTGTCATTTATTTATTTTTTGTCCTATGTTCCTGGATACGTATGCATTACCTCATTTGGATTACACGAAAGTTACCCCACCCAAGCTTATCTGACCTGTTGACTGAACCTAACCTAACCTAACCTAACCTAACCTAACCTAACCTAACCTAACCTACTGTACAGAGGAAGGAGTGAGAGAGTGAGATAAAAATACATATAAAATAACAACAAGCTTGGTAATGGAGAATCTCGCGGTAGTTAACCTCTTGTGATGACCTCGTGATTAACTCTGGAACGAGGGAGGGGTAAGTGGTAGCCAAGTGGGACTCAAGTGGTCATTACACAAGGGTTTAAGTGCCAATTTGAGTGTCACTTGGGAGATGATGGGGCGAGACATAATGAAGTGAGGGAGAGATAAAGTTGTGTAGTTATCTGTCCCATGTTAATTACTGTCTTATTTAAGGGTACAGAGAGAGGGGGATGTGTCTGTCTGTCTGTCTGTCTGTCGGACGAACCATTAATCTGATGAAAGTTAAAAGACAACATTTGTGTACAAGTATTGACAAAAGGACAGAATATAATATTATATTTTTAGCTATAAACAATAAATTTCAAAATACTTAAATGTGAAAATGTGAACTATCTATCCTTGACCTTCCACACAACTAATAAGCCACTAGTCATCAAAGTTTAGGTTAGGTTAGGTTAGGTTAGGTTAGGTTAGGTTAGGAGAGAGAGGGAGACAGGAGAGAGAGGGAGACAGGAGAGAACATTTAGCAGGTCGATACATAAGAGGTGTTGCTGTAAACATTAACTCGATAATGGACACGGTCAGATAAGCGAAACTCAAAGGTAAAAAGAGTGAAAACCATCACTTGTGGCCAGCGCCCCGTGGTCCACTATGGTCCCCCATGGTCCCCCGTGGTCTTCTGTGGTCTCTTGTGGTCGGAGGTCCAGAGTCCCTGCCCCATGACCCCAGGAGGTGTCTGTAGGGACCCTGTTATGAGCCCCAAGGGATGTCTGTTCCCTAACCTGTTACTATCTGTCTCACCACACCGCTGCTTCCTAGGTGAACCTTCGCTAAAATTTCTGTGGCTGCCAGATAACTGCTATAATGGGTCTGTCTGTCTGTCTGTTTATGTCTGTCTGTTTGTCTGTCTTTGTTTGTATCTCTCCGTGTCTGTCTGTATCTCTCCCTCTCTCTGCAAGAAACTCATTCTAATGTACAGTCACCCACAAAAGTCCTGTCACCTCTCCTTATGAACCACGAACCCCGAGATTCAGACTCGTGAATCCGAAGCATTTATAGACAGAATAATGCATCAGTCTACTGCTTCAGGTGCACGAGTCTGAATCTTGGGGTTCGTGGTTCATAAGGAGAGGTGACAGGACTTTTGTGGGTGACTGAACCAAAAATTGACTCCGTGTGTAACGCTAAGACCTTTTGACAACCAGCCACCATCACCAGCCTCCCCTCATATGACTTCCTCTCCAACACCACTGTAATATAGAGCTCTCTTGAGGGTGATTCTTCACTTAACGTGGCAATACTCGTTTCCTGAACACAGGCTTTCCTTCACCTGTCGGGTAGTTTCTTAACCTGTGTATTTACCTTTAAGGACGAGGATTCAAGTTTTAACCCCTTTAAGGACGATGGTTTAAGGTATAATACTCTTTAAGGACGATGGTTTAAAGTATAACCCTTTAAGGACGATGGTTTAAGCATCCAGTTTTTCAGTCAAGTTTCCTAAGTTCTTCAACTAGGCAATTACGTTAACAGTCACCCAGATTCCCCAAGCAGGCGATCAAACCCTTCCACCATTCATTTCTATTTTACAACCAGTTTCCCAAGTTTTCCCAGCCAGTAACCCAACTTTCCCAACCAGTCACCCAGTATGTTCAGCCAATGCATCCAAATACCCCAGTCAGTCACCGAAATTTTCCCAAACAGTCACCCAATATCCTCTACCAGTTTACCCCAATTTCCCAACCAGTCACCCAAATACCCTAATCAATCACCGATATTTTCCCCAACCAGTTTTTTCTAATTCCCTAACTAATCACCAAAATTTCCCCACCAGTTACCCAATTTCTCTACCAGTTACCAAATTTCCCCAACCAGCCAACCAAATTTCCCCACCAAGCAACAGTGCCTCATCTATACCAATAACTACTTCAACAAGCTGGAAATCCCATTACAAGCTCAATTGGTCTTCCACAAAGTCAAGACTTCCCCACCGAGGCTAATAATTCCCCTACCAGCTCGTAAATTACCCCACACAGGTCAATATTTCTCTCGCCAGGCTGAAAAGTTTCCCCAAAAGAGTAATATTTTTTTTTAAATCTATGTATGTTGTTCACGAGGGATAGTTACTCCTGGCGTACTCAGGAGAGTATTTTGCTATGATAAGAACTTTTTTGAACTAAAGATTCCGCTATGGCAAAAAGAAAAAAATCATTGTTTTTAGAAAGTTCCCTATAATTACATAAATATTCCCTATTATTCACATAGTTCCCTATAATTACCAAAATATTCCCTTGTATTTAGAAAGTTTCCCTATCATGGCAAAATTATTCCCTAGCACGAAAAAACTACCACTATCATTACAGGAACATATCCTAGCAAATTGAGTGTTCTTCTGACGTGGCTAAAAAGAGGGGGAAATCCTAGCAAGTAGAGAATCCTAGCAAGTAGAAAATCCTAGCAAGTATATATTTATCACCTTCCCATCCTACCCAATCCTGTAATCCCATTCCTACACCACCACTACTAGCACCACCAATACTACCACCATTCCCACCACCAATACTACCACTATTCCCACCACCAATACTACCACCATTCTCACCACCAACACTACCACCACAATTATCCCTCCCATACACCACCACACACCACCATCGCCATCCTCCACCACACACCACTCACTTTCTCAACCACATACCACCACCACACCTACCCGAGCAATGTCTCAGAGTGCGGGCAGAGCTACTCATTACGCCAGCAGATGAGACTGATGAAGGCTACCCAAAAAATTCCTCTCAGAAAACAAATAATGAAGAGTAATGGAGCCTGGTGACCGCCGCCTCTGTGTGTGTGTGGTGTATGTGTGTGTGTGTGTGTGTGGTGTATGTGTGTGTGTGGGTGGTGTATGTGTGTGTTTGTGTGTGTGTTTACTTTTTTTTTTTTCCTAGTATGAAATTAGCTTCTCTCCCGAGGTGTGTTCAGTAGGCGTCTGTCCTGGACTCCGTAGTGAAGAGACGTTGTTAGTGGGTTGCCAGGCAGGTGTGAGGCTCCGGAGGCTGGAGGTAAAAAGAGTTGCTTGTGAATGTGAAGTATAAATGGGCTTGTGGGAAGGAGGTGAGGGAGGGAGGACAAGGTGAGTCGATAGTTGGAGATAATTGAGGTAGTGGGAGATAGTTGGAGATAATTGCAGGTAGTTGGAGATAATTGCAGGTAGTTGGAGATAATTGGAGGTAGTGGGAGATAATTGGAGGTAGTGGGAGATAATTGGAGGTAGTGGGAGATAGTTGGAAGTAGTGGGAAATAGTTGGAGGTAATGAGAGATAGCTAGAAGTAGTTGGAGATAATTGGAGGGAGTTGGAGATAATTGGAGATAATTAGATATACTTGGAGGCACTAATGACGGAAAAACTCCAAAATGACCCCATAAAACGTGGAAACAGAATATGGAATAAATGACTAAAACCTGCAATAAGAACTAAAGAAGGGAAGTGCAATAAGAACTAAAGAAGGGAAGTGATAGTGGGGGAGACCTTAATACAGGAGACCAGATAAATCAAGGTCTGGATCCCACGATACAGGAATAGACCAATTAATGTGTCAATTACCAGAGGAATTGACTTGGATGGGTGAGCCGTGAACAGGTATAGGGTAGGCAACTGAAATAAATTATGTGTAGATGGATGGTATTAACACACACACACGCGCCATCTACAGTGACACACACCATCTACAGTGACACGCGCCATCTACAGTGACACACACCATCTACAGTGACACGCGCCATCTACAGTGACACACACCATCTACAGTGACACACACACCATCTACAGTGACACACACCATCTACAGTGACACACACCATCTACAGTGACACACACACCATCTACAGTGACACACACACCAGCTACAGTGACACACACACCATCTACAGTGACACACACCATCTACAGTGACACACACCATCTACAGTGACACATTCCTCCCTCGGCAACACATCATAACCTTATATTTTTCTTGGAAGTTTGATTTCATTTTACACTTGAGGTAGTTTGACAAGATCGTGAGGCAAAAACAAATATATATATATATACCTCCGACCTGCTTTATAACTCACACATATGTTTTGGCTCTGAGACATCAAAGGATACATATATTTTGTATGTCTCTGATTGCAATGATTGTAGGTTTAAGGGGAAAATATAGGATATATTTTTTCTAACGTAATTGTTGTTAGTTTGTGATGGATTATAAACGAGATTCTTGATTTAGTTGAAGATATATTATTTATGTGTTAATGGTGAAGATAATGGAGTGGTGATGACTCTTGTTGTTGATGGTGAAGATAATGGAGTGGTGATGACTCTTGTTGTTGATGGTGAAGATAATGGAGTGGTGATGACTCTTGTTGTTAATGGTGAAGATAATGGAGTGGTGATGACTCTTGTTGTTGATGGTGAAGATAATGGAGTGATGATGACTCTTGTTGTTGAAGTTAATGCATTCACCATCCCTCTCTCGTCCACCCCACTCCTCCCCACCAGAGCTGCACACGCCTCTCATCCACCCCACTCCCAACCAGAGCCACTCGCTCCCCTCTCATCCACCCCACATGTTTCCTGCACATCACACCGTTAGCCATTCAGCCTATTACTCCCCACCTACACCAGCACGGCCAGACAACACCCTCACAGCCCCCGACTCTCTCTTGGATTAAACCTGTCACCATAGTAAAAACCTCGCTCATCAAAGATCTTTCTCTCTCCCCTCGCTGGAAAATGACAGTTGTTTTGTGTTGTTTTCTCTCGTTGCATCTATCGATAAATAATATTTTAACGTTGTGAGCAAAGAGAACATTGCATGGTGTAGGGTGTCTGTTGGGAACCTGACGTCTTTTGTTTCTCTGTCATAAAAACAACAACAAAATAACGACAGACGTCATCCACACTTGAATGTCTGAAAATCTCTCTCTCTCTCTCTCTCTCTCTCTCTCTCTCTCTCTCTCTCTCTCTCTCTCTCTCGAGGTGTTTATATTATTTTTCAGGTCTTGGTTGATCATTTTTTTAACACTATGACTACTATACGTTAGCCCCTTCAGTATTATAATGTAGTACTAAAGAGGATAGATCATTGTACTCAAGGGGATAGATCATCGTACTCAAGGGAATAGATCATCATACTCAAAGGGTTAATTCATCGTACTCAGGGATACTTCATAGTACTCAATGGGTTAATTCATCGTACTCAAGAAATAGACCATAGTATTTAAAAGGTTAATTCATTGCATTCAAGGGATAGATCATCGTACTCAAAGGCACCACAACACTCACAGTTCTACCACAACACCAACAGTTCTACCACAACACCTACAGTTCTACCACAACACCAACAGTTCTACCACAACACCTACAGTTCTACCACAACACCAACAGTTCTACCACAACACTCACAGTTCTACCACAACACCAACAGTTCTACCACAACACCTACAGTTCTACCACAACACCAACAGTTCTACCACAACACCTACAGTTCTACCACAACACCAACAGTTCTACCACAACACCAACAGTTCTACCACACCGTCAAGAATAAGTCAAATACCACACATCAATACCTACATCTGGATCACCTGGGTTATACTCGTCCCTTCTGCATCGCCTCCCTCAGAATCCCTCTTGCCTTGGTGTGGTCTTCACGCGAAATCCCTATAAATGTGACTTCGATAACCAGAACTGATCCTTGTGGCGTTAACGTGATATCTCGTGCTGTTGTTCTCCTTAAAGTCTCGTTATTCGCGAGATATGGCGAGATGATGTGTATTTCTTGTTATTCTTTCTTTATGGTTGGTGGTGGTGGTTGGTGGTTGGTGGTTGTTGGTGTTGGTGGTGATATTGTGGTTGTTAGTGGTGGTGGTTGTTGTTGGTGTTGATGGTGGTTGTTGTTGTTGGTTGTTGGTGATGGTGGTGGTATTGTTATTGTTGGTGGTTGTTAATGGTTGTGGTTGTTGTTGGTGTTGATGGTGATTGTTGTTGGTGTTGGTGGTGGTTGTTGGTGGTGATTGTTGTTGGGGGTAATGATATGTCGTAATTGCTTATGAATAGTGGTTAGGGTTGTGATTCTGGAAGTGGTTGTAATTGTTGTTGTAGTGTGTGTGACTACTAATAATGGTTGTGGTTGTGGAGATGGATTGTAATTAGTGTTGTATTGTCATTGGTTAGTAATTCCTGTCGGGGTTGTGATGGTGATGGTTGTTGTGTTGTGATTACTTATCAATTCTGGTTGATTTTATGGTTGTTCGTGTGTGGTAGTAATTGTGGTTATTTTTTTGGTGGGGAGATGGTTGTGGTGATTGGTGTGGTGTTTGGTTGTGGTGGTGTGCATGGTTATGATGTGTAGCTGTGTAGTGATTGTTGTGGTGTGTATATGTGATGGTGTAAACACATGCATACATATTGTACCTACACACACACACACACACACACACACATATACACACATACACACACACACACACACACATACACACACACACACACACACACACACCTTACACACATACACACTACACACACACACACACACACACCACCTTACTCACCTACAGACAGACACACGACCAATATAACCTCCCCACCACAAGCTTAGTCTCCTTCTCTTAATAAACCTCCCGGACACTCCCGAGGGAGGAGACATTCCTGGTCTGTTGAGTCCTTCGTCAGGAGAATTCTCGTCGTTGCGTAAATTCTCTCCGAGAATACCTTAAGTCAGTTTCCACTCGGTTAACATGTCCGTCTGTCAGGTGAGTCTCGCTCGCCGTCAGGAGGCAGGTACTCTCATCAGACGATTCCTCGGATAAACGAGTCGTCCCCCGGAGCCGTCAGTCCCTTCCTACATGCAGGGCGCCGCCGCCATGATAGAAATCTCTCACGTTTGGCAGGAGCTGTGTGAGGATGGCCCAGCCTATACCCAAGATAACTGCCTCCCCCAGACAGCTCTCCGTCAACCAGAGCTGCTGCTGACAGGTTCCCAGACCGCTTGAGGAAATTCCTCCACAAGACGCCCAGCCTCCATGGATACTGATCTCAACCCACTTACCTACATGTCTCGTCTCTCGACCAATAAACGCTTAAATAAACATACATAACATCACACAGTCACCCTCCTTAAGCGTCCCTCTATCGCGACTCTCGCTTAGGGGAAGTTTGCTGTATAAGCGGAATGGACGGTTTAACAGGTGTTTGGTGTATCGTCTGAGCCTCAACGTCACCACAAGTCTCGGTTAGAAGGATTTATTGTGGGTGGTGGTGGTGGAGGGCCGTGTTTAGAGCCTCTTACAGGGGGTTTAAGATACATCAGAGGCGACCCAACACAACCCCTGTATGGCTGGTCTGCTTAAGGTGCCCCGGTACAGTGATGCACTAACACTGATAAAGGGATTGGGGAGATGTAGAGCGTGATGACTCCGGGAGGAAGTGAAGGTGAGGATGATGGGAGGAAGAAGTAAAAGTGAAGATAAGTTAGAACAGGTTAAGACATGAAAATTAGATACCTGTAACCTAACCTAACCTAACCTAACCTAACCTATCCTTAATGAAGAACAAGAACTTACAAACACCATTCATCTTCTGTGAGTAAAAAAAAAAAGTCATTGAGCCCATTTAGAAAAGGAGAAAATAACACCGTGTTTTCGTTTTTTTTTCCACTCACACACACACGAAGGTTAAAAAAAATATTCCCCCTACCTCTGTCTTCCCCTTTTCCTACCCCCTTCTCCCTCCCTCTCCCCCCTCTCCCCCTCTCCCCCTCCCCACCATCGTCTAACATCTCCGGGCAGGCCACGGTCAGTTCTCATTAAGACTCATACAACAGGACTGAGAGAAAAGACAATTGCCAGCCCCCCACACACCGTCTCCTCCTCCTCCTCCTCCTCCTCCTCCTCCCCTCCTCCCCTCCTCCCTCCCTCCTCCTCCTCCTCCTCCTCCCCTCCTCCCCTCCTCTTCCTCCCCCTCCTCCTCCTGCTGTGTAAAAGGCAGCGGTGTAAACAGATTCATGACTTTTTCACTCCCATTTACAGCCATATTTACAGCAGGGTGTTGTGAGACGTGAGTGAGAGGCTGGGTTAGGGAGAGAGGGAGAAGGAATGGGGAGAGAAGGGGAGAGGGGATCAGTAGGGTGAGGGAGATGGTTTGGGAATGGGTGTGGTGATGGGTAAAGGTGTGTGTGTGTGTGTGTGTGTGTGTGTGTGTACACCTGTCTTTAATTGGACTGTCAAAACTTCGTGTATATTCAAAGTTGAAAGAAAAAGAAGAAGAAATAATTGGATATAAAAATAACATTCAGAATTCCCCGCAAAAAAGTTGTCAATACAAAATAAAAAAATATTCCATTACGAACTGCCGGAACCAAAAGATTCTGGGTTTAAGAGAAAGACATGAAGGCCAACATGCGTCAGATTGTAAGGGGAAAAACTTAAAAAAAAAGTCTGGGGAAATTTTTTAGTTGTCTTAGGGGGAAAAAATTGAATGTCATATATATATAGTTTTTCCCTGGGAAGCTTCGTTCTATCTTTCTATTCCATTTTTCTTTTCAATCTTCTCTTTCCATTTTCCCGTTCCATTTCTGTCAACAAAGGCATAAAATAACACCGTCAACAGGGTAGGAAATATTTAGTCCGTCGACACCAAGAAGCTGCCAAATCCGTCAATAATAATTCAAGAACTGCCCAGATGTATTTGACAGGTAGAATTGACGTTGCAAATTAGCCTCAGGTATAACAAAGACCATGATAGAGACTTATATCAATATATATCTATACATATACAATAATATACAGTATACATAGCCTGTATATGTGTCCATGTGTTATGAAATCATCAAGGTATCCCTGTTCAGTCCTTGCCAGGGCCTGTTTAACCCACCTGCCAGGGCCTGTTTAACCCACCTGCCAGGGCCTGTTTAACCCACCTGCCAGGGCCTGTTTAACCCACCTGCCAGGGCCTGTTTAACCCACCTGCCAAGGCCTGTTTAACCCACCTGCCAGGGCCTGTTTAACCCACCTGCCTGCCTCCACTCGCCCACAGGTGTACACACGCTAATATTAAATCACCTGTGAATGAATACTAAATCAACGGAGAATTTATGAATGGGCTTAAATTTAGTGACCAATAAGTTATAAATCAGGAGAAGAAAAATACAGCAACAATTCAATTATGAAATTAGTTACATTCGTCGGATACAGGAGATTTATGGTTGTATTTATGCTGATACAAACAAGTGGATCGAGAGGCATAAAACACTGTATTTTGTATGATGTATTCTGAAACATAGTGAAAATCATTCGAATACAAAAAATATATATTAATTATTTTCACTTAACTTGGAGGTTCGTTCGTGTCGTTTTAATTTATATATATTTGACTTGTCTGTTTATTTGTAACTCAATGGTAGCGTTACTGTCCACCACATGACCAGGTTTCCGGTTAAAGCCTAGCCCGAGGTGGTTCAACACAATATATGTATACACTGGATATTATATTTCACCAACATACACACAGACACATTCATCCCATCCAATCCATCCACACACACACACACACACACATACACACGTTTCACTTCCTGCATCAGCTAATAACGCCCCAAAAGGAGTAATAAATCACCTCATTAATACGTCATTAACCATAAATCATTACCTGCAGCGGCCCGGTGTCAACATACCTGTAATCACGGCAGGTAATCTTTGCATGTTGACACAAAGAACATAATTACCTTTGAGTTACACGGCCATACGTCCTTACTGGTATTGATGTGTACTTGGGAAGGACAAAATGTGAAGCTGATAAAGCAGAGATAAACTGTGTACCTTAGACGAGAGAGAGAGAGAGAGAGAGAGATAAAGAAAGAGAGAGAGAGAGAGAGAGAGAGATAAAGAAAGAGAGAGAGACAGAGATCGGTTATTCACTTCACCTCTCTTCATTTTCCCCTCACACCTTCCTTATATAGAAATAGCAGAGAGGTGATTCAACTCGACATATTAAAACCCTTTTAGAGATGGGGAAAGGAGGGAGGGAGGGAGAGAGAGAGAAGAGGGGAGATAGTGAAATGGAAGTGGGTATTATTAGTGCGGACAGAGAGAATGTGAGAGACGAAGAGACATACAGACACACAGAGACAAACAGACAGACAGACAAAAACTGAGAAAAAGAGAGAGAGACCTACCTGAACGACCTAGAGAGAGAGAGAGAGAGAGAGAGAGAGAGAGAGACCTGCCTGGGCGGTCACCAAAGGGAGGAAGATCTATAGGCTCGCTTGTTTTTGTCAACTCTGCTTCATCTGATAACACGACTCTCAGCGTCTTGTATCCTGGGTGTTTAAGCCCATTTACACGACCCTGGCTCACCTCCCTCCTCTTGTTCTGTAACCTCACCTCACCCTTCGCTCCCTCCTCTTCCTTTAATCTCTTCTCTTCCATTATATTTTTATGCTTCCTCGTTTTATTCTTCGTTATTTTTCCTCTTTTTCTCTTTCTGTTTCTCTTTATTTTATGTGTGGTTCCCTTCCCTTCCATTCCCAGTTCCTTCTACTCTCCTTCTCTTGTCTTCTCCAATCTTCTTCCTCACTGTGCCTCCTCCTCCTTCTCCTCCTCTTCTCCTCCCACCTCCACCCACACCATCCCTTCTCCTCCTCTCCTCTCACACTATCCCTTCTCTTCTCTCCCCCTCGCCCTCCCACCCTCCCCTTCCCTCTCGCTATACCATACCCTCCCACCCACTCCTACACCATCCTTCCCACTCCCTCCACCCTCCCCCACCCCCTCCCCCATCCTCCCCCACCCTATTAATGGCCATAAAACAGTTTCTTTTTTCTTCCTAAGGGAGTATCCTGCGGTGACCCCCCCCCTCCCCTCCCTCGTAGCCCGGCTGAAATCGCCACTAAATCCCTGTCCGTCTTGGTGACTCCACGTAGCGTCCTCCTGTTCAACTCGCAGGAATTTCCCACTTTGAGAGAATACTTGGCGTTTATTGAGTTAACTTACTTATTATAAGGAAAACCTCTATATAACGGACATCTATCTCCATATAATCCGTTAGATGACGAGTTTCACAGTTAACGGATCCTCGATATAACGGATTTTCCTCTCTATGTAACTATACTGTACATACAGGTCACACACGACGCTCACTGTACAACAGCTCGTACACAAAGAAGGTAAATGTCTCCCACCAGCTCATCAGGGACTGGGGCGGAATGCACGAAGACTGGTAAGTTAAGTTGCCTCATCAAGGGAGTGTCAGCGGGCATCATCTCCATATATTAGTCTCAGTAACATTTCGATTCAAGTTTGACCTTTGATAGAGTCCTACACATTCCTCGCTGTGGCCCTCCTTCCTAGGATATCTTTAGGATTTTGTTGATATCATAGTGTTGTATGTTCTCATTACACATAGGACGTCTGTTGTATCCTACTGTCTACTAAGGGAAATAAGGACATAATTATAGCCTTGTGTCGTGGTTCAGTTCGATTGAGTGTTCAGTTCGTGGAGTAGTTTCAACGAGTACCACACACACACACACACACACACAGGATGTCAATTGGAAACCTTTTGTGTAGTAATGTGAAATCAGCTGTTATGATCGATAGCAGCAGTACTTGGACTATATACAGTATACACTACACTGTACACTGAGACACGCATACAATACACCCAAGTAATACACCACCAAGATGTATACACCATGAGACATATACGCGTGATCCATACACAGTAGGCGATACTTAGCTCTGTATATTAAGACATACATCAGACAACATACTGAAGGGAAATTAAATTCACATGTTCATACAATCTATAACAAAAACATACAACACCTTCAAGTATACATATACATAGTCGAGAAGTGTAATTGTAAGTTATAATATGAAAATATACACCATACAACACATTCACATTATAGATTATGAAATTCAAAGGACTAAAGTATACACACATCAGTCATACTCAGTCATACAAACCAAAACACATGTATACAGATCAAGTTATTCCCAAGAAGACATACAGCAGACAACACATACACCAGAACATTCACCCAAGTCATGTATAAGTATATGTATATCTGTGTATATAAAGCATACAAGTTATACACCAAAAACGCGACAATAATCAACATGTAAAAGTAACATTCACCGTGTCGTGTAGGTGTGTGTAGGTATGTATGTATGTGTGTATGTATGTATGTATGTATACGAGTCATACAACACAGGGTATAGTGGTCGGAGATGAATCAGTGGGAGTGCCTGGCAGGACGTAACAATGGCGGTGGTCGTGTCTAGAGTTGTTCATTAACGTCCGGCTGTGGTCTGGCTCGCTCTGTTATCCGGCTCCCCGCTTGGTCTGGCTCGCTTTATTGTCCGGTTCGAGTTGTATATGACCCGGTTCCTCATGTGGTCTGGCTCTATGATCCGGCTCGCTCTCTGGTCTGGCTCCACACATGGTTCTCAGACACCCACATCGAGTCTCCGGTCTGCGTCGGCCTAGAAATCGTCTGGTGACATGTGGTCTAATTCGCTGAGTTGGTCGTGCGTGCGGTTAGACAGGACGGTCCGTATTGTCGGTTCTACGGTCAGACCGATCTTCGTGTGGTTGGAACTGATCATGCGGTCGAGTCGGTCGTGAATACTAAGCATACTGACTCGTGTGGTTCGGATTGGTCGTCGGGACAGCTATGAGGTCGGGTCGGCTGTGTGTGTGTGTGTGTGTGTGTGTGTGTGTGTGTGTGTGGTCGTACAGATGGGTGGGTGATCAGTGTCTCGGTAAGAAAGAGATAAGGGCGATGGAGAAGGAGGAGGTCTGTCGTGAGAGAAGAAGTGAAGTAATCTTGATAAAACTCTCTGTTTACATCACCATCATCCAGTGTTTACCTGTGACATAAAACACCTTGTCTATATACTGTACTTACCTGGTATTTTATAACATAAGTATTTAGTAAGAGACGAATTTAATACATAATGAGTGAGAATAACAAGGATGATTACCTCCTCCTCTTCTTCTTCCTCCTCCTCCCCCTCTTCTTCTTCTTCTGCCTCCTCCTCCTCCTCCTCCTCCTCCTCCTCCTCCTTCTCCTCTTCTTCTTCTTCCTCTTCCTCCTCCCCCTCCTCCTCCTTTGTACACTTTTTCCTCCTTTTCCTCCTCCTCTCCCCCTCTTCCATTACCGATAAAATACAGCTGCCGCCTCCCCCCCTACAAACACAATGCCCTGATGGCTCCTGTATTGACAAATATATGCAAAGGATCTGTTAAAATGCAGGAGAGGAGGGGCTTATGGGTTCACTTTGACTTGGAGATGATTTTATGGCTTATGTTGTGCTGACTGCCCGTCTCTCTCTCTTCTGTAACCTAACCTAACCTAACCTAACCTAACCCCCCCAGGTAACGTTAGGTCGTTTTAATCAATAGGTGATATAAGCTGAGTGTGCCTAATATTTACCTGAACCAGATGATACAACAGGAGACAATAAAGGCTCTTTAGCCATGGATGATAGAGTCATTACTTCGGGCAGTATATTAGACAGATGACTAGACTAGTTAATTAAGAGGCAGCTACTGTACTGTACTGCCAGCGACTACTCCGGCGAGCACTCACCTGGGGAGTAGGGCACCTGTGGTACCTGTTGATTTGGATTTGCTACTACATGCATGTGTGTGTGTGTGTTTGTGTGTGTGTGTGTGTGTGTGTGTGTGCGTGTAGTTATAGATGATATGTTCAGCATCTCTGGAGGAATTAGTACATGAACAAGTATATATAAAACAAAAATTCTAGATCCATTAAATTAACAAAACTCGAAGTAATTATCAACTTAAATAACAAATAAAATTATAATGAAATAATTTCTTAACGATACATCCATCCAACAAGTATTTCTCAGTCATGTTTCCTCACTTCCTTCACACTAGTCGCTGCCCCATAGTGTAAACACCCGTTCACCACAGTACCTCAGGGGTCAGTCGTCTCTTTTCATCCCCGGAGTTACGTGTACCCCAGAGTGTGTTGGTTGGCCCACATTACCTCCCTCACTCTTGAATAGTTTATCGACTCAAAAATAAACAGAGTTATGTACAGAAGCATTTGGTCGTCATTCAGAGTCGTGAATGACTTGTGGAGAATGGCTCACCTCCCCAGCGCACAAGATGAGGTGGTGGGAGGGAGGGGGAAGGTACGGTAGGAAGGATTCAGTTGTGGAATTCAAGATATAAAGGTGAGAGGAATGTTTATCTTGAACTCTGTACCACGAAAGTCTTCCTTATCCACGTGTGGTTAGGTTAGGTTACGTTACGTTAGGTTATTTATAGTACACTAACATTAAGAATACCTTCCTTTTTTTATATTTACATGAATATAAACGTATATAAAGCTTCAAAAAAGAACGAAATTAAAAAAAAAAGGTAAAACAGATGATGAGGTTTGTTTCAGAAGCCGGAGTGGTAGCGAGTCTCATTAACAAATATTGGGAGAGGTGTTCCTGCCTTTAATCTATGTATCTTGTGGTGTGTCCAGACTCCTGTGTCTTCCCGGCTGTTGAGTAAAGTCTTTTTCTCACTTCTCTGGCCAGGAGGGAAGTCTGGGTAGTTCCGGGTATTGTTTTTTATCTTATAAGTTATTTTTTTTTCTCGTAATATTAAGGCTTCAGAAGTAGACCAGAATGAACTTGTGACATTATCATATTGTTCTTTGTATATACGCTGGGTCCCTCGTGTCTGGATTACTATCTCCTCCAAAACAGCTTTACGAGTCAACACAGAGGTTCATGATTTACTTTTAAAAGCCCAAATGAGTTGAGATAAATATAATCTTTTTCTCTTTTAGTGTCAAGATGTTTGTTAAGCAGTTAGGTTTTTACGATAAGTCAGTGTGTAAACTGTTCTCACTGCCGACACACGTTGGTGATAAGGGCAGGGCCGTCTCATAGGGGGTGTGTGGAGCCCAGTGCAAGTCAACCCTCTTTGCTCTCTTAAAAAAAAATAGAAATACACATTTATGCAACATTTATATAGAGGTCCATTATATGTGAGACCTCCATTTAACGGACATTAACTAATAATGTCCGTTTGATGGAGAGTTTACTGTACATATGACAACAAGATTATCACTCAAGGTACACAACTATTTTTTATATAATTTGTCCGAGCGTCTGGAGTCCTCGTTACTCTTGTTACATAACCTGTGGCGTTAAGTCTAGCCTGGGTGTTGAGGGGAAACCTAACGAGAATGTTTATACCTTTACCTTGATGTTCTTCCACCTCCTTCCTCACCTGTCTACCTCCTCTCTCACCTCCTCTCTCACCTCCTCTCCCTCCTCTCTCACCTCCTCTCTCTGTTGTCAATATATCTCACCTTTCCACCTGAGCAGTTAACGTACCGTAATCATCATCCTATTCTCCAATTCCCCCCACTCCCCAGCACCTCATAATCTCCCCAGCACCCCCATGATCTCCCCAGTGCGTCATAATCTCCCCAGTACCCCCGTGATCTCCCCAGTACCTCATAATCTCCCCAGTACCCCCATGATCTCCCCACTACGTCATAATCTCCCCTGTACCTCATAATCTCCCCACTACGTCATAATCTCCCCACTAACATAGTATACCTTCACCCATCCCTTCAATACCTTTCCCTTCTCCACCTTCCCATCAAACCTCACCTTCCCTACCTGAATGGAATCGATGCACTGTACCTAATCTACGTTAGTAACAACACCACCACGCTTGGGAGGTTTGCTGGACTGTGGTGACGGAGGGAAGGTATTCAGTTCACCGGCCGCCGAACCTCCTATACCTTCCATACTGACCCCTGATGATGTTACCAATTGATCTTCATTAAAGCGAGGAGGCCAACGAGCGGCTGACCTCTGTAAACTCAGGTGAAACACAACGATTACGCCTTGGTTACCTGAGCTTCATCCCTCCCTCCCGTAGGCTAATGAGTATGACTGAGGTAAACATGGCCTCTGGTGGGATGCTGCTGTTGAGGCTGAATTGTTGTGGGAAGTATGATAGAGCGAGAGAAAGAGGTGCATAGAATAACAAAGACTGTGTGTTGGTGTGGTGTGGTGTGGTGTGGTGTGGTGTGTGTGTGTGTGTGTGTGTGTGTGTGTGTGTGTGTGTACGGAGGAGGTGGACAGCATGGCCGGCACTGCACGAGAGAAAGAGAGGGAGATATATAGAGAGAGATGGAGAGAGACCACCACCCCAAACTCCACGAATGATTTACCCGAACCCTCACCTCTGACCTTTGCTCAGGTCACAGCATCTTGTCCAGAAGGGCCGACTGACGCTTATATGTTGAGATACACCCGACACACCCACCTACTGTAGACTGTGACACCAACTAACACCCGACACACCCACCTACTGTAGACTGTAACACCAACTAACACCTGACACACCCACCTACTGTAGACTGTACTGTAGACTGTGACACCAACTAACACCTGACACACCCACCTACTGTAGACTGTGACACCAACTAACACCCGACACACCCACCTACTGTAGACTGTGACACCAACTAACACCTGGACAGAATAATGTATCAGTCTACTGCTTCGGATTCATGATTCTGGATCTCGGGGTTCGTGGTTCAGGGGGAGAGGCGAACGGATTTTAGTAGTTAACTGTTGCACTTACTGACTCGGGTCATCTCGTCTTTCATCTATTATCGGGATTCGTTCGTTTTGTATTCCAGCCATCCTATCCTGCCTATCCATTACTTCCCAACCTATCTTTCCTACCTATCCGTCCCAACCTATCCGTCTCAACCTATCCGTCCTTACCTATCCGTCCCTACCTATCCTTTCCTACCTATCCTTCCAACCTATCCTTCCTACCTATCCGTCCCAACCTATCCGTCCCTACCTATCCTTCCCTACCTATCCTTCCCTACCTATCCTTCCCTACCTATCCGTCCCTACCTATCCTTCCCTACCCATCCTCGTCTATCTTAGTCACGGGATCAGATTGAGTTGCACACTCCTTACTCATCCCTCAGGGGAAAATTTATTTTGTCTGTGTTTTTCATCTATAGATTTTTGTCCTATTTTGGGGTGAATTTTAAGTGTCTGTCTGTCTGTCTGTCTGTCTGTCTGCCTGTCTGTCTGTCTGTCTGTCTGTCTGTCTGTCTGTCCGTCCGTCCCTACAGGTATGATGCCGGTAATCCAAACTCATCTATCACCAAAAAATACCATGAAAAAGTTTTTAACCATGATGGCTTTTTATGACGTCACCACCACGAACAAAATAGAGTGGATTCCCTCATATGATTGCCATGCAGGGTGACTGAATTATTCACTCGTCATGCAATATTCAACCTCACCTGATGGCAACACTGTGGGCCTAATGGATATAATTTTAGGCTCTCTTAAAAAATTTATCCCAACTGGTCAAAATGTGTAATTTGTTTTGAAGTTTATTATTTTTTTTTTTTAGTCGGATATATTAATAATGTGTTAATATTTTGTAAAGATAGTTGATTTATTTTTAGTCGACGATGGAGTCATGTAAATACAGTTGATTTGATGTAAGGATTTTTTTTAATTATTATTATTTTGTTTTTGTTTTTGTCGTCAAGAACGTTTGTGTCTGACAATTTTATAAACTTTATTGTGATGTAAACTCGCATGATGTCAGCAAACGTTTATTTTATAAGATGTAGTTAGGAACGTTTGTGTCTGACTGGCGTTCACACACACACACACACACACACACACACACACACACACACACACACACACACACACACACACAGCTGTCGCCGTAATATAGTTCGTTGGCGATTCTCTGTGCTTTGTTAGGCAGAATTATCATGGCAGTTACGTGTAGTCTCACCCAAAGCATACAGAGGCAATTAGTTTTGGGCCGTATGTTATTTTCACGTATTTCTGGAGTGAGGAGAGGACGGAGGCTGTCAATCAGTCAGCCTCACTCGTGTACTGCAGCGCATAGTGAAAAATCTATTCGTATGTGAGTTAACTGAACTGTGAGTGATGTTTTCATATCATACGACCAATCACAGGAGGAGTTTTAAAGCCGGTTATTAATCTAGTGGGATTAGATTAGCCAGAATGTCCAAGAGAATGTAATTATTGGTAATGTTTGAAGGGAAGAGGCAAACACAGGATGTCCTTCACGTACGGCTGTATAAACCACATCTCATTCTTCATAAAAACGAAAGTAAAATGTATAAAAAGGAACCAATACACACGTTTATCTCTCAAATTTATACCACAAGAGTGACAGCCGAAAATGAATGTGAGGTGGACACAAAAGGCGCCTCCCTAACGGCAAGTGTACATAGCTATTAAAAAAAACGATGCCTTACTCCCCTCACAAAGGATTATCCTCCTCTCCCCACAATCTACCCCTCTTTCATTTCCCCTCTGAACCACACACCACCTACCGTTATATATATATATTGTGGCTCAAAAGGAAACTGCAATATTAAGCGTAAATAACCATATATCATCAACTCTCCAGGCAGATGACTCAGTAATCGTGTAGTATCAGAATACTTCTTATCCACATCTGGAAACATTGACTGCGTAAGAAACAATTTGCTGACACACGTTTGAGTGTATATATTTCTCCTGGTCATCTCTCAGCCTCAGTTTTTCCCCACCAAGCTGTGGACTGCGCCTTTTTTTACTGAGATTTGCGTTCGTGATTAGACTAGTGTGTGAGATCCGTGTATACACTGAGGGCTTGCCTTTGAATACACAGTGAACTTTTCCCCTAATTTTCCACGTAGGAGCTGCCACTATCGCCAGCTCTTCTTTAAACAGGGGAGCAGTGAGCTCTATTTGTTATGAAAATTGCCGCTGACAGCTGCAAGAGTCAGTTGATATAACGCACAAAAAATGGTTGATATGATGAAACGCTAAAAGGAATAAACAGGGCGTTCATCCTGTAATGTTCAGGGCGTTCATCCTGTAATGTTCAGGGCGTTCATCCTGTAATGTTCAGGGCGTTCATCCTGTAATATTCAGGGCGTTCATCCTGTAATGTTCAGGGCGTTCATCCTATAATGTTGATTATCTGACATGTTTAGGTATTCATATATATGCTACACACACACACACACACACACACACACACACACACACACACACACACGCATACCATTATTATATTTATTTTCGTCTTGTTATCTATAGTTTCTACCACATCTATTTTATTGCTTCTGAGTAAGGCGTCATCAGTAGTGCGCCACCTATTTCATATCACCCATTGTAAGCTGACTTGTTCAACACGACTCATTGTACACGTCTTGTTGTTCATCATTTTAATAACTGAGTAACGAATCTGATTAAAGTGAACTTATTTGTTGTTCATCACTGTTATGCCTTTGATATGCAAGTGTTAAATGTTATACATATAAAGGGTCGTTAAAAAACCCCCCCAGATTTTAAATGGTAAAAATAGTCAAATATGGGTTGTTATTTTTGGATGACCCTGTATTTCTTTAGATAATAACGAAGAGAGAGAGAGAGAGAGAGAGAGAGAGAGAGAGAGAGAGATACATGGATGAAGTTCTTGAATACATCTGTCAGGAACTGTGGCAGAGCTGTTACTTAAGAGAGACAAAGAGAAGGAGAGAAAGATATAAGAGACAGATAGAGAAAGAGAAAGAGACAGAGGTGAAGTCATTGAATGCATCTGTCTAACGTCGAGATAAGGAAGATCCAATAGCGAGGTCGACTTGATTAATGTGTTCTGTGGACGTGAGGTTGACCTTTGACCCCTCACCAACATATGTTCCTTCACTGATGACCAAATTAATTAGGCTGCTCGAAGCTGCCTTTTGAACCCTCGTGATTCTGGTCAAGAGTCGTTACCTAGGTAGAGCGGAGGTTGTGTTGAGGGTGGTGATGGTGGGAGGTTGTGGGCGTTAGCTGTGGGCGTAAGAGTGGGCGTCGTGGCGTGACATACATACGGTGGGCGAGGAAGCGTGGGCGTTATATTCCTGTATGTTCGACTTTGTTTTTTCCTTCTGTAATCACGTAATACCAGGCGTGACGTGGGCGGCATATACATGTATCACTTATTATGCTGTGGGTGGTATGTATCCTCGTGTATATTGTGGGTGGTTTATACATGTATCACCGAGGATCTCTTGGTCTATTCATACATGTATCACCGCACATATGGACGGTTCATACATGTATCATCGGATTATCATGAATATTTATCTGGGTCTTTGGCGGGATGGTGATGGGGTGTGAGGAGGAGGAGAAGAAAGAGGAAGAAGTGGTGGAAGAGGAGGAAGAGGAGGAGGTGATGGTGGAAGAGGGGGAGAAAGAGGAGGAGGAGGAGGAGAGGCTAGGCACACAGCATAAAAATAGCCATGCCAGGTTATTTTGGTGAAGGTCACGACTGACCCACATAAAGAAACACGGCCACTGTTGATACCATAAAACATTATTTACTCTTTCCTAACTTTATCTTCTTCCTTCCTTAACGTTCCTATTTTTTTTATAAGACATTCATGTTATTCTGATATAATTTAATGTATTATTTTTTATAAATATTGTTTGGAGTAAGAAGTATTGAACGAATATTCCTCCGCCGTTCTTCTGGTGTCTGTCTCTGTCTGTCTGTTTGTCTGTTTGTCTGTCTGTCTGTCTGTCTGTCTACCGAGTCAACAAGAGTCACTGTGTTCATTTTGAAATTGATCAGACCCCTCCGCAAAGATAATTTTTGGTGCGTACGTTGAGTTTGCTGTATATTGTATTATTTTGTGCGCTCATATCCGAAAATCTAATCTGTTATTATATAGAGTGCCTTTTCACCACCCAGTCGTTAGGTTAGGTAAGAGACGCATGATTTCTCTCCTCAGACAGGTCAGCCCCGAAAGAACTGCAGCCTGTCAGAACCTCTCGTTTGTCTGCCGCTTATCTCATGGCTCCGAGGTGGCAAGAGGTCTCGGTGTTGACTATGTCTCAGGAGGTCTCGGTGTTGACTATCTCTCAGGAGGTCTCGGTGTTGACTATCTCTCAGGAGGTCTCGGTGTTGACTATGTCTCAGGAGGTCTCTGTGTTGACTATCTCTCAGGAGGTCTCGGTGTTGACTATGTCTCAGGAGGTCTCTGTGTTGACTATCTCTCAGGAGGTCTCTGTGTTGACTATCTCTCAGGAGGTCTCTATGTTGACTATCTCTCAGGAGGTCTCTGTGTTGACTATCTCTCAGGAGGACTCTGTGTTGACTATCTCTCAGGAGGTCTCTGTGTTGACTATCTCTCAGGAGGTCTCTATGTTGACTATCTCTCAGGAGGTCTCTGTGTTGACTATCTCTCAGGAGGACTCTGTGTTGACTATCTCTCAGGAGGTCTCTGTGTTGACTATCTCTCAGGAGGTCTCTTGTTGTCTCTCCTCCTCACGGCTCACCTTGGCCTTTCTATCATAATGTGAAAATAAATTCGCGTTTTGTTTAGTCAGCGACACATGCACGTGCACTAAGCTAATCCTCTGGTGTCAAGGTTCACTACTGCTAATCTTCATCTAGATTAGGGATTGGTGGCGGTGTTGACTTTTTTCTCTTGATAATGTCAGAACTGGGAGGTGAAAATGCTCTTTATAAACTGATAGATTGGATTTTTGGATGCGACTTCACACACCGACACCAAACAATATATAGCAAAGCGATCTTGATGTACAATTTAATTTATACAAATCTTGAACACTTATCAACAGTCAATGGTACCAAGAGGAAATATATTTTATACATTTCATAACTTTCTGACTACTAAGATTCAACAATCCATGGAAATAAAATTATACTTCAAATACGTCTCACTAAATTAAGTAATGAAATATGTCGAAAGTCACCTGTTGAACGTTTCACCTGTCAGGACCCCCCGAAATTTGCTCTTACATTACTAAGCTCTACTGAATCATTTCTTGGTCCTCTCTCTCTCTCTCTCTCACCTTGTTTATTTATTTAGTGTCCGTTTCACTATCGTATTCTATCTGTCTGTCTGTCTGTCTATCTGTCTGTCTGTCTCTGTTTTATTTCTGTATCTCTTTCCCTTTGTGTGTCTGATTGTTGAATATCTCTCCCTTTCGCTCTCACTCTCTCTTTCTCTTCGTCTGTCTACCTTTCTCTTCATCTTAATTCCCCCTTTCTTTCTTTCTTTCTTTCTTTCTTTCTTTCTTTCTTTCTCCTTGACCTCTCTACCCAGCCACATCTCATTAAAAGAAAGTCGGTGTGGTAGCCTCTTGCTGATGGTAATCAGTCCTGAGTATCGGTTATCGGCTCCTTTGAGAAGTCAGTCGAGCCGATACCGACCCTGAGAACCCCTTGACTTGCTACTATTGTTCAGGTCCGAGGGAAAAGGCGATCGGCACGACCCTACAAACCTTTGCGACCTTTTTGTTACGTCTCTTTGATCTGGTCCTCGTCTCTTGCCTCACAAATTCCTGAAATAGAAGCAGCAGAAGCCCCCGTTCAACTCGGCATATTAAGATCTTTTAGAGAGGGGGAAGGGAGGGAGAGGGGATGGGAGGGGAAGGAGAAGGGAGGAGGGGGAAGGGAGAGGGAGGAAGGAGGGGGAAGAGAGGGGCGGGAAGTGGGAGATAGGAAGAGGTAAGGGGGAAGAGATGGAGATGGGAAGGGAGGGAAAGTGGATGGGGACAGGAAGGAGGGGGCTGGGAGAGGGAGGATGAAGGAGGAAGAGAGGGAGGGGGAATTGGGAGGGGAGAGGATGAGAAAGGAAAGGATGGGACAGGGTAAAGACAGAGAGCGAAAGTGAGAGAGAGAGAGAGAGAGAGAGGAAGGGAGAGAATAGGAGTTAGAAATAAAATCGGAATTAGAATTAATAACATCAAGTAAATATGAAAAGAAAATCCCAAAAGATTGTTCATAAGAAAACGATTTTTTGTCTTAATTTTTGTTCTGGTCACGAATTATTTTTTTATCAAGTATTTTTGGAATCTATTTAAAAATTGATGAGATGGAAGACAATATTTACTTTGTCTACATATTACTTATCTTCTTAAATGATTTTTGTATACAGAAATAACGACTCGGGGTTCCTTTCTTGACAACTAACATGCATCACTGGCTATACGAGATACACATATTCTCACACCACTTATGGGTATCTAATGCACTGAATTATGATTGCGTTTCTATGTCATATATTGCTAAGCGTTACAAGTGATATCATACGAGTGGCAACCATGGATATACCTTCCATTTATTTGCAGGTAAAAAAAAATGTTCAGGTAATACAGTGAAATTATTATATTTTAACTCAATTTGTTGGTATTAAAGAGATGTCGAGTTATTAATGTGAACAAAATACATTCCCACACCGAGTAGTGATGTTTGTACAGTCAGTCAGTCAGTCGGTCGGTCAATCAGTCAGTCAGTCAGTCAGTAAGTTAAACAGTCAGTTACTCAATCAGTTAGTTAGTCAGTCAGTTAGTCAGTCAGTCAGTCAGTTAAACAGGCAGTCATTCAGTCAGTCAGTCGATCAGTCAATCAGTCAGTCAGTCAGTCAGTCAGATCTCTTTTTTAACCCTTGAGGACGATGGTTTAAACAAACGGTTATTAAATGTTCATGTATTACAATTTATGATTCTGGCACTAAGATCATTTAAACACTTTGGCACTGGTGACTAAACGGTGCCACATAACTTACCAAACACAAGAATACATTTATCGTGACTTATCTGAAAGGAGAGCTTTATGCACGTGTCTACAAGAAGCGGGGTGAAGCTCTTGTTGGGGAGGATAGCAGCTTTGGGGAGGGGAGGAGAGAGTTGGGGAGGGTGGAGGGGAGGAGAGGGAGGAGAGGGAGGGAGGGGAGGAGGGGAGAGTTGGGGAGGAGGAGGAGGGGACGGAGAGAGGAGAGGGGAGGGAGGGGAGGGAAGGGGAGAGGGGAGGGAGGGGAGGGGAAGGAAGGGGAGAGGGGGTGTTGAGTCATTAATGTCCTTCACTAGCAAGACGTCCTGCAAACATGTCAAGATTGAGACTACAATTAAAAGTATTTGTTTGTTTATTTGTTTGTTTTTTTGTTTGTGTGAAAGAATTAAGAGAAAAATGAATCATCCAAAATTCGTTCTTGATTTATTTCACTTGAAAATTAGCTAACCTAACTTAACCTAACCTAACCTCACCTAACCTAACTTAACCTAGTCTAGAAATCTTTGAAAAAATAAAATAAACTGTTAATATGTAGGCGTTCATTCTTATCGTGTCGACCTCAAGAACACACCGCTAGTCAGTTAAGGTTGTAAATAATTGATCTACTGTAATGTAAATGTAAATGCTCTTTACGTCTGAGAAGTAGAACTGTAAACAACTCGTAATAGATCTCCACTAATGTAAATCTATTTCAACTTTGGGTGTTTTCTTGGCTGATTGAAAGTTGAGTTTCGTTTCAAGTTGACCTGAATGTGTTATTGTGAAGATGTGACGTAGAACAGGTAAAACGGCGCTTGTGTTTGTCGAGTTTTCTCAAGTTTTTTCTCTCTACTTTTGTTTTGTTTTTGCTTTGAGAAAAGTCTAACAGAATGATTAGCCAATGTTCCTGATATTTTTTTTATTATTATTATCTGAAGATTAATCCCCCAGCTTATTTCACTTGAATATTAACCACCCTAATGTTACCTGTGTGGTTAGGTTAGGTTAGATTAGGTTAGGTTAGGTAAGGTTAGGTGTCTTCTATAAATGACTAGCAAAATCAATGAACTGAAGGAACCTGTATTAAAATCATAACTATCGTAAATATATAATACCTTTTTAATTAAGTAACATAAAGATTGATGGATAAAGACAGGTTAATTAGTGACTCTTAACTGGCTGACAATTAACGAGGCTAATATAGTTTGTTTATAAATGTCATTAAACGTAATTAACTCGTAAGGTCGTTTATTAATCGTAAAATATCATTGTGTTTTATATTAGACTCGTTCACCGTGTTCCTGTGTCGTAATGTGGCCCACGGGAGGAGAAATTTAATCGTGTGGCGTTCAAAACAGGTGTCTGTCTGTCTGTCTGTCTGTCTGTCTGTTTGAGTTAGTATTCTGAAGAATTTAGTTCAGACAGGTGTTATACGGACACTACATAGATAATATTGCACCTGTAGCTCGTAATTATACCTATATTGCAGGTGTAATAGAACACCAGATGTATTCATTCTCTTTATAGTAAAAAAAAAACCCACATAAAATCTACGTTTATGGTAACCCTTCATTCAGTTGTAAAGGAGAAAGAGCACAGTTGCCGCCCTCACCCTGGGATGATTGATGAGAAGTTAGACCCAATGAACGAGTGAAACAACCAGGGGGGGAGTCACTAGTCTACAGGGAGAACACTGAATTAGGTTACATGAGAACCCTCGATCGATCCCCACCCCACGTAAATACCTATAGATTTTTATTTGGGGGCGGGGGTCGGGGGGGGGGGGTAAATCAGTTCACCTCCCACCTTTTCTGACCTGACGAATGGATTTTTTTTTATTCCTCGGGGGGATGATTTGTTAATTGTAGTTAATAAAAAGAAATACTAATCTGTTCTTCTAGTTAATTATAAATGAAGTCAAGAGATATATATAATCATTTATACATTGTCAGTATTTTGTATCATTAAGAGGAACTAATTATATAACTAATTCATAATAATTATCTATATTGTTCTGCCTCACCTTGGGTTTAATTATCAGGTGGACTCATACATACCTGGTGACTCTTAGAGGTGTTGATGGTCTGTTTTCTGGGTTGTGTTGTGTGGTCAATAGTCACTTCACACTCACACACACACACACACACACACACACACACACACACACACACACACACACACACCTAATTCTCTCTCCCCTCTCCCTTCTTCCACCAAACAGTAATAATAATATTAAAAAAAAATCCATCCTGAAAGTGATATAAGAGTGAATATGCGGCCATTAAAACTTACGACATACAGCCAGAGAGAAAAATAAAAACATTTCAGAAAGTTTGGGGAACAAAAGGTAATAGTCGAGGGGCTGACTTTGATGAACACTGAGTCGTAAACAGAGGGAAAGTGAGGGATGGCTCGCTGGTACTAGTGTTCACCTAAAGTATATTTACGACAGGTGATTCACGTGAACTGATATGAAGGTAATAATCATAACAACAACGACAACAACAATAATAATAATAATAATAATAATAATAATAATAATAATAATAATAATAATAATAATAGTGATGATAACAATAACCAATATACCTTACATATAAACTTTGTTCGTCTCTATATACGTACACATACTGTACGCGTGTGTGTGTCTGTACTGTGTAAAGGCGCTCTATCGTCGTCCATCCTGAGAGACAAAACTCTTGTGATGGTTTATATATGAAGAGGTGGACGGTAAAACCTTTCAAGAAACCTTTGTCACTGAAGCACCTCACCCTCTCTGTTATCAATCAAACTCACGCACTCGTTCATGTACTCAAGGAACACTCACATAGTCTTTTGTACTGAGTGAACACCCATATTATTGCACTCTTATGACGGAAAGAATACTCACACGCTTTTCTGTACTCACATACACACATACATTCACTACCCACACACACATTCACCACCCACACACAGCAAACACACACCCACACACAACAAACACACACACACACATTCACCACCCACACACAACAAACACACACCCACACACACCCACACCCACACACAACAAACACACACACACAACAAACACACGCACACACCCACACCCACACACACTCACTCCACACTCAAACACCTCCAATATCCGCAGCACCCTAAGTAACGGAGTCCCTTTAGAGTGAACGATCGAACCTTTTCCGACTTCACACACAACAGCAGCGAGCCGAACCAACCAACACTTGTCCGAGTACGTAAGCGGGGTGCCATTCTCTCCTCTATACAATGGCTCTTGATAAAACCCGCAGTATATTGAATCCATATAGACTGGATTTAGTGAGGTGTCGTTAAATATATATACATGTGGTGCTCACTTTTCATTAATCCATTGTATATATGAGAAGAATTCATATACATCCATTTGTTAAATTTTTTTATGTTTTATTCAATTTGACTTATTTATTTACATAAGTGAGCAATATAAATGCATGTATATAAACACTGTATAATATCAGTATTTTTGTTTGCATACACAAGTTAATTGTCACGAACATGTTTCTTACTATTAACACAGCAATTATAGGACACGTGTATCTAATTTTAGGGGTTATATAACACGATACCAAACGTTGTTGAAAATCTAGACAATACAACTAGTAATGAGTTTGCTTAAATCCATGTGTCAGTGTTAAGAAAATCTCAAGGCACTGACATGTGTGTGTGTGTGTGGTTTTCAGAGGCTCACAGTTTGAGTGTAGTAAAATATTATAGTAACATGGGAAATATTGAGGTCACCTGAAGTTAGCCCCCTCCTTCCTGGATCTTTTACCTGATAATTAGACACACTCCAAATTTCTATATTGATAACACATACGATAGATGCTTGACTATATCTTGATAACGATAACAATATCAACTAGACTTCACCTTGATAACAAACAACAAGCTTATCTTCGTCTTGGTAACAGATACAGTAAAAGACAAACTATCACCCCTTTCTCTCTCTCTCTCTCCTGCTAGAGCGGTCCAATATTGCTCTTGTCGGTTGTACCATTGTGTATCGTCGACTCAGATTGATTCCACGGACCTCACCCTGGGCAATCCCCGGGTCGTATTGAGAGCTTTAATTAGCGGCCATCCAATGAAGTAGGTTTTTCCCTCCTCTCCTACCCCCCCCCCTCAACTGCCATCCTCTCCTCTCCCCCAACCAAGTCAAACACCGCGTGGAGGAGGGAGGTTGACCCTTGCGGACATGATCCAACTTTCTTCTTCTGCTGCTGCGTCTTCTCTTGTGTCTTTATCTTTTCGTCTTCTGTCTTTTCTATATTTTTCTTTTTCCTTTCATCGTCCCTCTTCTTGTCCTCTCTATTCTTGTCCTCCTTTCTCATCTTCTTTTTCTTCTGTTCCTTCTTCTCCTCTCTCTCTTCTTCTCTCTCCTCATCTACTTCTGCTTCTCCAAACGTTGGGAAGAAGACAAAGGGATAAGAGATTTAGGAAGAGATAGAGAGAGAGAGACAGGTAATTACTCCCATCATCAAACAAACACACCTGCTCAAATACCCTGGAATTCTAAACCTCAAAAATTATATAATTCTTCAAATCAATATAAAAAAATCCTCAAAAAATAACCAAACACAATTTTTTCCCCACATGGATGTATTTAGTCAAACCAAAACTCATCTCTTACTGACTTGACTGATGGATGGTTTACTCGAAGTCAGGTGAAGTACAATCAAATCACCCACCCACCCACCCACCCACCCATCCACCCCTTATATTTGTAACAGGTTAATCAGTTCTGAATACACACCGACAGAAGTTAAGGTCTCAGAGAAAAATACAGAAAAGAGTTAGAAAGAAAATAAACTGTGCAAGTGATCTGAATTGCAAGTTAGGGTTGGGAGGTGGCAAGGGGTGGGGGGTGTGCAGGTGAGAATGAGCTGCACTGAGTATAGATTACAGTAGTTCAGGTGTATACAGACGCGGGTAAAGTCTGTGTATAATTAGTTTTGTCTGTGATATATAACTATGATATGTGGCATTATTATTATTATTGTTATTATTACTATTATTATTATTATTATTATTATTATTATTATTATTATTATTATTATTATTATTATTATTATTATTATTCAAGGAAACACACACACACACACACACACACACACACACACACACACACACACACACACACACACAAACACACGAGAGACACAGGGACGAGGGCGAAAAATAATGGTAAAATTGTGCAACTGAGGCCAACAAGACTTTATCAAAAAAGTTTTAAAAGGGATGACTCAGGAAAAAGTTGGAGGAAGGTACTGGGCCAGGGTGACTGGGTGCTGGAAATGTGGGTCCCATAATGTGCTGGTGAAATATTCTGTCTGTGAAGTAGGTGAAGGGAACTTAAGTCAATAATTCCTTTACTGTGTAGAATATAATGTAGTATGCAGTAAGTGTCTAATGTGTGTCTTAGAGGAACAGGTGGCGGAGTCTATGTAAATATTTATTTTTATCTGTGTAACTCGCTCCAAAAACTATCTTCACTGAGGGGGTCGATGATTTTCAAAATGAACACTACGATTCCTATTGTCTCTGTAGGGTTGTCAAAATCCTTCGTCTGTTGTGTCATATTGCCTCACACAAAATCGTACAGATACTTTTGGAGCGAATTACATGTCTGTAGAATATACGTGAATAAATCCTAGTTTTGTAGAATAGATGTATTATACATTAGGTAACGGAATATATGTATAAATGTATAATGGTGAATAACGAAAAGCAGATAAATAGTGTGAAGAAGAAAGTAAGGGGGGGGGGGTCGTGGCTTCATCAAACGGTATAGAGGAATAGAGAAAATATCAAATAATAAGAAACATGTGAATATCAAGCGCTAAAAAGACATAGACAAGAGAGATATGATAATTTTCGTTGGATATTCGAAGTATGATATTTTTAGTGGTGTATTTGAAGTATGTGATAAGTGCCAGAAAGTTTACAAACATTAATGGACTGACAATTTCTCTTGTAATGTAGGTCAACCAGAGCGTCCCCATCCCCAAGTCCTTAAAAGCCCTGATCACACTGCCCCAAGCCCTTAAAATTCATCATTATCATTATATTGCCCTAAAGCCTTAAAATTCACCATCACACTGCCCCTAGTCCTTAAAAGTTATCATCATACTGACCTAATATTTTAAGAAAAGTCATCATTAATCTAATCCCCATGTCATAATTATCATCATCATACTGCCCTAAAATTTTAAGAAAAGTCATTATTATTCTAACCCCCAAGTCACCATCATCATCATCATCATCATCATCATCATCATCATCATCATCATCTATTTAAATCTCACGTAGAAAAACAAAACAAAAAGTTATTTCTGGTAAACCTTAAAACATAACTCGGTCGTAACTGAGAAAACTGACAGCGATGTTGTGAAGCAGGGGAACGGATAACGCAATTTGGGTGTGGGTTTCTTTACAGTGTAGCAATTTTGGTGATTTTTCCTTCTTGTGTCTCTTTCTCTGTTTGTCGCAGATCACCTGAAGATTAAAATAGATACTTGAGATTATTTTTATACCTTGGGGTTAGGTTAGGTTTTATTTCGTACGTCTAAGGCAAAAATAACAACTCTACCATACTCTCATTCCCATCACTCACCTACTTAGAACCCTTCCAGATAAGATGTTTTTAAAGTAGGATAGTCATTAGTTTGGTCTAGTTATAAGGCCTCTTTGAGCAGCCTCTATGGTAAACTTAATAGTTCTTTTACCATCGTCCACAATACCTGACGCTAATTAACATAATCACCTTGGCCCGTCACCTTTGTTCTGGTACGGTTTAATCCATTACCTTGATGCCATTATATTTTATACTGTGTTTGATGTGTTGTTCATTATTAACATCAAATTATAATAATGAGATGAATAATGAATAATAACAAGACGAAGGTGAAAAATATAATAAATAAGAAGTAGATTGAGGTAAGTAAAGATGGTACGGGAGAATTGGTTAAAGAAGGGTGAGAAAGGGTGAGAAAGGGTGAGAAAGGGTGAGAAAATAACAATTAGGTGATATAGTGAGCACAAGTAATGGGGAAGAGAGATACGACTTATTAACAACGACTCAATCAGACACGACCCATCACTAATGATTCACAGACACGACCCTACAAATATTAAATCAGTAGAAAAAGAAAGAAATCCACAGAAATGACAATCTTTTTATGCCAGGTACTGACAAAGGCGCTGAAGGGGTGAGTCAGCAGATCACCTCCTTCCTTCTACGACAAAGTTTTCGATTATGGTGGTGGAAGAAAAGGAAGGGGAGGAGGAAGAGGAAGAGGGGGAAGAGGAGGAGGAGGAGGGATTTCGTTATTAGAATCGTTGTGGAGTTCTCGCCTTCAAGTGAAAATGTTTTAGGTGGAATTTTAATTGTGCTCAAGTTTTCCACTGAATTATTCGACACCCAAAGTTCTCTCTCTCTCTCTCTCTCTCTCTCTCTCTCTCTCTCTCTCTCTTCTACCCTTGTCAACTTTTCTCCTTGTCCTTCTCCCTTCCCTTCTTCTTTCCTTCTTATCTTTCTCTCCCACACGGTACTCCCTCACTCTATTTCCTTCCCTATTTCCCTCACTTTTCTGTTTCTTTTTCGTTATATCTTCCTCTCTCTTCTTGCTCTCACCCTCATTCGCACTCTCACTTTCCCTCTTCTCCCCTCTCCTTCTCACTCCCCCTCCCCTTCCTCTTCCAGGTCGCTTGTTCTCCTTTCCATCCATCTTACCTTCCTTCCTTAATCTTCCCAATTCTCTTCCCTCTCCTTCAAGGTCTCTCTCGCTCTCTCTCTCCCAGCCACCCTTCCCTCCCTCTCCCCAGTCATTCCCACACTGACTCCATTCCTTCATCTCCCTCTTTTCACTCTCTCCCTCCCCCTCATTTCTTTAACGTATATACACCCTCCTTGCCTCCTCCATTCCTCCCTCTCTATCCCTCCCCCTTTCCCCTTCCCTCCCAACTTTCCTTTCCACCTATCCACCCTCCTTCCTTCCCTTTCATCTATCCACCCTCCCACCTCCTTTTCACTCTCCTTTCCACCTGTCCACCCTCCCTCCCCCAGGATCTCCACCTCGTAACAGGTCCACAAGTCTTCGAGCAGCTCTCAAATTTCCTAACTTAGTCTCATGTTTCTCAGATCTTCGGCCAAGTTTCCGTGTGCCACTTCCACACCTCTGGTTCGCACTTGTCAGGGAAGGAGATTAATAGTCCCCCCCCCTCCTCCCCCCCTCCATTCCCCCTCCCAACATTCCCCCTCCACTCTTCTCTCCACGCCTCCCCCCACGGCCCCCGATCTTGGGGAGGGGGGTAGTAGGTGTCACCCTTGTTAATTTATTTTCATTTATTATCATCTATTAATTAAAAAGTATAAGTGTCTGTCTGTCTGTCTGTTTGTGTATCTTTCTCACTGCCTCTGTCTTTGTCTGTCTATTTCTCTCATCATTAATAGAAAAATTAGGTCATATTTGTTGCCTATTTCTTTCCCCATTTTAAGATCACATTAGTGGGGGAGAGACTTGGCTGTAGTGCTATGTGGTGTTGTGATATTAGTCAGTATAATGACCAGAAAGGCTCACAGTTACCCAAGGCTTATAATGCAAGCGACATTATTTATCACTAAAGAAAAAATAAAACCCAGACGTATTATTGTTTAACCTAACCTAACCTAACCTAACCTAACCTAACCTAACCTAACCTAACCTAGCTTAACCTAACCTAACCTAACCTAACCTAACCTTTCATCCTACGTTGAGGTGAAAGCATTCTGGTTAATTTAAGATGACGCAAAACACTGCCACATAGGCCTGACTGTCCTTCACACTGTGTACTAAACCTGTCTGGCACTGTACTTGATCACCTTCATGTCCTCATCTGTAAGGTTAGGTTACGTCTATTTACAATACATTAGGAAAATAACGATACTATTTATTTACAGTTTATATTATGATTACATGATATACTATATATAGAAACCAGGTACAGATATAATGTAGTTCTCCTCATCTAGTGATACATTATTTATCTGTATCAATCACTTATTGGTTATTGATGTGATAAATAATTTGTTGTGCAATTGCAAGGTAAAAATATATCACTTGCATAATTTAACATTCACACACACAAAACAATTGTTCGTGTTTTATCCATAAGCTCTTATTCAACCCTGAGAGAGAGAGAGAGAGAGAGAGAGAGAGAGAGAGAGAGAGAGAGAGAGAGAGAGACCTTGACCGTTGTTTAGCCTCTGTCTCGGTCACCTCTGCCAGATACACTTCCACCAACAGACGTGGATAAGTGGGTGGATTTCAGGACAGTGTAGAGGTGGATTATTGAGAAATTTTCACGAGATTGGGCAAGAGGATTTTCAGGATTGGTGGATGATTTCAGGAGAGTGGACAGGTGGATTAGCGCGTTAGTCTTAGGAGAATGGGGAGGTGGATTAGTGGATTGGATGGATGAAATTAATATGCCAGTAGAAGTGGAATGGTGGATAAACTTTAAAGAATAAACTGTGATTGGATGATACATTTCCAGGGACACATTTTCTAGGACACAGAGGGATTAGTGTCACATTTCCAAGAAGGAAGAGGGATTAAGAATAAGATTATAAGTAAGATTAGGGCCGGGCGGGGGGGGGGGGCACCCATAATACCCTGAACAAAATGAAAATGAGAGACTTCAGTTCATACGAAGGAACATTTCCACAGGGAGAAGTAACGAGTTATCGAGGCGCATTTAGAAGTAACTGAGCATTTATATGGCATGATATTTCCTTTCCCAGCCCAGGAATTATACAGAATACGCTTCCCTTGGCAATAGAAAATAGTTTGAAGGCTACGTTTCCAGCAGCAGTCGGATGAAAGATACATATCCTTGAGTCACTAAGTATACATATAGAAGACACATCCAGCATCACTCGTATACATATAGAAGACACATATCCAGTGGCGATGGCTGACGTATGAAAGGCAGCCGTCCTTCAGTAACACATGCGATACAGGGGGACACAACAGGACGCTTACTTTAGCAGCACAAGGGGTCTCAGGGGGTGTGGTGGATACATTGTTAACCACGACGGAGATGATACGATATCCAAGTATCCTCAAGGTTCTACAAGATAAAAACAAGCTCATATTTCCCGAGACAACAGAACAAAGTTGAGTGATACAATTCGACTCGTAAGAAAGAGGATGGGTTGGGTGGGGTGGTGGGGTGGGTGGAGGTGGGGTGGGGTGGGCAGGGGTGGGGTGGGGGCGTTCTCAAGGCGAGTCTACTGTATATATACGCACTAGAGGCCTCTGGGTCCCACATCTCAAATAAGATCAGAAATGATCTCATGAATATATCATACTGTCACGGTAACCCTGTTGTGGTGGTCATCTGAAGGGGCAAAGGTAAACATATACTCCCACGGCTACAGGTAGAATTGTTGTTGTCTGAGAATATTTTGTCCTTACAAGATGTTAAAGAATTTCACGGTATCTTTATTTTGTTCTTCTTTTAGTTCTATATTAGAGGTTGAAGGAGGTGTAGGGGATGTTATTGGTAGTTAGAAATCCGTTTTGGGGGGTGATAACGACCCCCCACCCCCCAGCAGTGTTTGTGGAACCATTATATTACGCGTCTCTCTCTCTCTCTCTCTCTTCTATGTGTGTGTGTGTGGATCCTGTCGAAACAAGTTTGGTTTAAGTCTTGGGGCAACACTGGGCCCTTGACAAACTGTGTGCGAGTCTTTGTGCTGGGCAAACCTCGCCCCAGAAAGACCTCAAACACCACACACACGAATGCATGAAGGGTCTTAGATCTTGGCTGAGGGCATCATCGCAGCGTCCCAACTCTCTTTAGAAATAGGAGTTTGGCGTAACTCAGAGGTCGGTTTTGCATGTTATTGTTGTCGTACATATCCAGTCCAATACACGTTGGGTCTCCACCCGACCATTTGCTTTGTGACCCAACAAATAATTTGGCTGTTTTGACAATGCGCCTCGTGTATGATTGTATTCGTATGCAAATATGAATGAATATGACTTTGAGTGTAACTTAAGAATAGTATTTTGATTTACTCTGATTATTATCAATATACTTATACAGAACTTGCCTCCTGCATATATTTTTTTATTATTACCGTAACTGATCACCATCTCACAGTGGCACAATGAAAATATGATGCATATAATAGATTAAGTATTAGTGGATTTAAAACAACAACTAAGTTTGATGTTAGGAGCAGAATTATTTATAGATGAAGTTGGACATCCCGTGAATTATTTGTTTACACATTTTATATGCATGTTTGTGTATGCGTGTGTGTGTGTGTGTGTGTTTTTACTTGTTCATACAGTATCATCACTGAACATTAGCAGGAACATTGCTGCAAAAATCGATTTGGCCAAAACACACACACACACACACACACACACACACACACACACACACACACACACATGAATAGGTCGCAGGAATGTGTTTTTTTAACAACATTTGCGTAAACACGAGAACGCGCGGCAGCTTCCATCGAGCCAGTTCAGTGGAATTCTGTTCTCTGTTTCTCATCTAGAGATTGTCACAGGTAACGTGACACAGGCAGCGTGACACAGGCAGCGTGACACAGGCAGCGTGATACAATCAGCTTGGTAGGGCAGCATGACACAGATAACGTGACACAGGCAGCGTGACACAGGCAGCGACAAGTCATAATAGTTATCCATTCCTCATATTTCTCACCGTCCTTCCTTCTCTGAATTCCTCACACCTTCTCCCCTCAGTTCCCTCCTTTCCCCTTGGATCTCAATTATACCAACCCTTCCCCTCACCACCACAAATAATAATTTATATCTATCTACACATAAACATATTTCTTCCCCCCCCCCCCATCACCCCCTTACCCGCCCCTCCTCTCGCTGTTAACACATATACAAACACATATACAAACACATATGTAAACAGTATTAGACATATATAAACAATGAATGACATAAACAGAAGTAAACACACATATGAACATACGTGTGTGATCCGTCGTCTTGGCTGGCGGCACAGATCATTGCTCCCTGATGAACTCTCTGAAACGCCCAAAGTTCTCATTATTCCAGAGTATTATGGAGGTCATGACCGTAGGAGCATATACAGGAACACCTCCATATAACGGACTTATCAATCCATATAATCCGTTAAAGGGGGGTTTCACTTCTAGCGGATCCTCGATATAACGGATTTTCATCTCTATATAGTTCATTAGATGGAGGTTTTACATTTAACGGATACTCGATATACCGGACTTTTCTCTATATAGTCCGTTAAATAGAGTTTTCACTGTATCGCATGACTGGGTGTTTTTTTTTTTTCGTTTTTGCTTCACACTGTCAACTTTAGTAATTGGCGGGCCGTTTGACAGCTACGTTCACCAATATTTTGTCTCTCACAATTTCACTAGCAGTGTTGTGTAAGGCTCATGTCCGTGTGTATCTTTAAGTTGTTTCTCGTATACAGATGTTATTTAGATTAGGAAACACACACACACACACACACACACACACACACACACACACACGTACATTGAAATTTGTAAATATATAAACAGAACAATGGAGAAACATATTTATTTGTTTAGTCTAGATTTTCATCCAACCTCAAAACAAAAACAAAACAAACACAAAACAAACACTCACAGCCCGTGTGTTTATCCTGTATCCGAAGTTTCGTTATCCGTTTATCCGTGTACAGTATTCATCTCTTATCCTGTGTAATTAATTCTATATCCAGTGTATTCTTACTATGTATTTATCCCACTCCCCTGCCTACGTATATCCACTCGACATCCCCTCGCTCTCACTATGTATCCATCTTGCCTGGCGTGTGTTCGCCTGGCGAGCATTTAGTGGGTGGCGGTATCATAAATCATTATCCCTGGCAGAGGTGCCACCGTCCGCCTTGATGACTCTCACGGCGGAAATTTGGGTTCAATGTCAGTGGCTTTTATGAGCGCGTCTGGGAACCTTGCCGCCTCCCCCTCCAAGGCTGCTGGCGTCTCTCTCTCTCTCCTCCACCATCTTGAATGACATACCCGTCCAGCACCCTCCGCGACGTAAGGAGCTTCAGTTCACCAACCTCGTCTGAAGAGAACTCGTGAACCATCGGCCTGAAGCCCCGGCAGCTCTCCATCTATACCTCGAAAAGTATTCCTTCCACCTTTGAAAGTCGAGGGTCACACAGGATGAAAGACGAGAGGGACACTGAGTTGGCTAATTATCCCCCTACAAGAGCCGTCCTTAAACTCGTCTTCCTCCTCCTCCTCCTTCCCCTTCTTCATCTCCTCCTTCTCCTCTTCTTCCTTCACCCTTCCTCCCCTTTCAGCCTTACTACTCCCCTTTACCCTCTCCAAGCTCCCTTCTCCCTGCCCTCCCCTTTATCCCTACTCCCCCTTTCCTCCCTATCATCCCTACTCCTACCCCCTTTGCTTTCTCCAGCCCCCCGACCTTCCTTCCTTCCCCGCCCTTCATTCCTTCCTTCCCACCCCCCTTCCCCATTCTTCCACCACCTCCTACCTGTCCCCGTCCCCTCCCTTTCATCCCTATTCTCCCCCTTTACCCTCACTAGTCTCCCTTCCCCAGCCCTCCATCCCTTCCACCCCTCCCCCTCCACTTCTACCTATCCCCCAAGCCCCCAGAACAGATCACCAAGAGCCAGGAGGGACTTTTTCTCTTGTTTGGCTTCAGGATACTGACGAGTGACTCAGGATCTGTGAGGTGCTAAAGAACGAAAGTCTTGAGGCGTCTTCATCCTCCAAAAAACATCGATGACTTACGTTGGTGATTCTAGTATGTGGTGTTAATTCTCCAAGTCTCAAATATTAATTATTTTTTCCCCCTTTGGGTTTTCATTCCTTGATTCCTCTGTCATTTTTTACCTCAGAATTCCCGTCATCACCAGTGCTTTTTTCTTCTTTATTACGGACCAAAACTCGAGACGCTGTACACTAATGAAGGTAATATTGTATCCACGTCTCATTATTACACCGAGGATGAAGATCTGTGTTGAGATAATTAGGTTAAGTATCAAGTTTTTCGGGTTTTTGAAAGCATCAGTTTGATTTCCGTAAGGATGATATCTACTTCCAGGTGATGATAAGTTTGATATATATTGACTTTAGTGGCACTTGGTCAAAAGCAAAGGTTAAAGGTCATTGTTTTCCCTAGACTTCCATGTGGCTGTTTTCATTTAAGTTCTGACTTTTTTTGATCAATATATTGTTATCCTTGTCCCTTTGAATGATAACTACGACGTCTGTTATTAGTAATCAATACAATATTACTCCAAATTTGTTATTTTAATCATTGATTTTTGGAAGGACCAGCAACTGTGCATAAACTTTATTAACATGTAAGCTCCGCCGTGTTAAGGAAGATTCACTTTTTTTTCTTTTCTCTTTTACGGGAATGTCTCACTGTCTTAATCACACTCAGGTACAACAGGTGAGTCAGGCTCCTTGACTTTCTCGTGCCTGACGCCGCAGAATAGTGGGTGAAATAATGAATGGCTCGTCACCTTAAGTATATAGTGGATTAAATGTCAACCTTGATTCTTCACAACACACAATTCAAGATCGCTCAGTATCCTTGCGTATCGAGAGTTAGTATTCAGTCTTCTGTGTACGTACTGTCCGTGTGTCTGTACTGTCCGTGTGTCCGTACTGTCCGTAATGGTTTGCCAGTCGTGTGAGAGGCACTTATATACTCTGACAGGGTCGTACTATATTTATATCATCAAAGAGACAGTCACCCAAACATACTGTGCACTCACATCCCCCCGGCTCACAAACACGACCTTGACCTGCCAGTGTTTGTTCTAAAATTAAATCATTTCCTCCCCGACCAACGTTAAAGATTCATCAAACTCTTCCCACACAGTTTTAAAATGTTTGACAGGCGCACACACACACACACACACACATACGTGCACGAACTGATCGCTATAAGAACAGCCCAGTCCCAACCATTGTAAAAATTATCAATGACTTGTAATACACCAGTGTATTCACTCCCAGTAAATACTACTTCTTGCACTGTCACTATGTTGAAATGCACTGTAGTTTGAGCTTTTCCCCATCTAGTTATTATATATCTTATTTGTATCACTTATGTTACTTGTATATTATTTGTAATTCGAAACCCATTCCCCAAATATGTAACTGTATATTTTCAGCCTTCTGGCTGCCAAGCTCTTTCAATAAACCGTTAATTATTATTATTATTATTATTACACACACACACACACACACACGCACACGCACACACACACACACACACACACACACACACTGTACATACATAAATAAATACCCACAAGCCGAAACAAAGTGCACACACACGCGTTCAGAGTGAAAAAAATAGTTGAAACCATTTACATTTACCCGAATATTCAGAGTTTGGATCACCTGAAGAATGGCCCCTATGTTATTTCACCTTAATATTAACCTAACCTAACCTAACCTAAACATCACTAGAAGAGAGACGCCTTCAGAGGATGACAACATTACTATACACTAAACATCCTCAGTTACACATTATAAAAGATAGTGTAGGCAAGTCATCCCTCCCTAACACGAGTTCAAGCCATCATACTCACTAGGTGTCCCGGGGGTAAAATTCTGTAACTGAAGGCTGGAACCTGACTTGAAAGTTTGATGGAAAATAGCCTAAAGATGACCCAACTGACTTTTCTTCGTAACCGATCAAAACAAAATATGACGCTTATGGGGGAAGTTTTTTTTTTTTTTTTAAGTTTAGGAAAGAACTAACTCTAAAGTTTCTCACATTACACTATAGTCTTTATCGGTCACTGCCAGGGTGTAATTGAGGATAAGGTTGGTGTATCCCGCGCCAAAAAAATATCTTTACGATTTTATGTGAGACAATATGACACAACGGACGAAGGATTTTGACAACCCTACTGAGACAACAGGAGTCACAGTGTTCATTTCGAAATATATCAGACCCCACAGTGAAGATACTTTTTTGGAGCGAGATTTTCTTAAGTGTTGTCTAATTCACACACACACACACACACACACACACACACACACACACACACACACACACACACACACACACAGTCCCATCCCTTGTCTCTTTGCATTCCCATCCCTCTACTCTCTTCATCTCGTCCTTCTGTCTCCATATCTCTCTCCCTGCCCTTCACTTCTAGCTTCTTCCACGTACTCACCCCATCATCACCCTGTCTTCTCCCCCCCTCCCTCCTCTCCATCTCCAGTCTCAACACACCCCATTTCTTCTTCACCTCCTCCACATTCCTCTCCCTCTCCATCCTTTTTCCCCTCACCCTTCTTCCTCCTCGTTACCTACCCTTCCTTCTTACTCTCACCTCCTATTCCTCCTTCTTTTACCTCCTCTCCCCTATCTGGTCAGCCCCATCACCAGCACGAAGGCAACAGATGATGATAACTTTGATCCTCTCTCCTCCTCCTCCTACTCACTCCCCATCACCCCCTCCCTCCTCCTCCCTCCTCCTCAATGACCACTCCTTAGGTCCGAGATTGCCCATTATGGCTCATTAGGGTAATCGAGGCATCTATGACGGTAAGTATCGGTTGACTGGAGTAAGTCTTGGTGGTGGTGATGGTGGTGATGATGGTGATGATGGTGGTGGTGATGATGGTGGTGATGGTGGTGGTGGTGGTGTGTGATGATGGTGATGGTGGTGGTAGTAATGGTGGTGATGGTGATGATGGTGGTGATGATGGTGATGGTGGTGGTGGTGGTGGTGACAATGGTGGTGGTGGTGGTGGTGATGATGGTGGTGGTGGTGATGGTGGTGGTGGTGATGGTGGTGGTGATAGTGATGGTGGTGTGGTGATGGTGATGATGGTGGTGATTATGGTGATGGTGGTGGTGGTGGTGGTAGATGGTGGTGGTAGTGGTGATGATGGTGGTGGTGGTGATGGTGATGATGATGGTGGTGGTAATGGTGATGATGGTGGTGATGGTAGTGATGGTGATAATGGTAGTGATGATGGTGGTGATGGTGGTGCAAATCCAAAACAAGTTCCGTCTGGATTAATGTATTATCTCTCTCCATCATCTACATAGTTCAGCAATATTAAGGTTCAGTCCATATATACTGTATTAACAGGACGGACGGACGGAGATCAGTTTATTAAATTATTGAAGCATTTAATTTTTGTCTATGTTCATTTACAATTTTTAGTTCTGAAAAATTATTGAATCGTTTTTTTTTGTGTGTGTGTGGGGTGGGGGAGGGGGGCATTTATTCATTATGGTTATTCAACATTTATGTTTATATTATTTAATCCATGTAATTATATATATATATATATATATATATATATATATATATATATATATATATATATATATATCGATTCATTCACGTATTTGTATCACAATCATTTATCTTTTTTTTCCTTTCAGTCAAATTTCGGGTTCCTCACCTTTGACTTCTCCCTGAACACCTGGACATCTGAACACCTGAGGTAGATTCTCAACAACGAGGTGAGTGTTAAAAGTTCTTATTCAAATTATCGCATTGGGGTTTACGTTCGTCCAATAGCATCGTGTTATCTGGGCGACATGAAATCCTCGTGAGATATTTTACACTGAAGAGCCAATTTTATGGGTGATTGTGGTGTTGTAGCGGGAAGGGAGTTAAGTGGTATTATCTGTTGTAGTTTATGGATAACATGAATATTAGACATCCATGTTTATTTCAGCTTCAGATTAACCACCATAACCTTATCTATTCTTAACCCAACCCCCCCCCACCCCAGGTAACGTTAGGATATTTAATTATCAGGTGAAATAAGCTGAGGACTAATCTTCATATGATTCCAATTGGCTCACACTTACTATACACACCATAACAACATCCAGACACAGAATATTCACAAGTCCAGCGAGAGTATTAATACAAACGTCAGTAGCACAGGGACTACGTAATTATTTCAAGCCAACAAAAACAAAAATCGAGTTTACGAAATGACAAGCCTAACATTATTTTTTTTTCATCATATCAATGTTGTCTTTCTCCTGTACGAAATGTTTCCTATTTGAATATACGAGTGAGACTAAACTGGTAAAGGTCACGTCATGGTCCTGTAGTTTTTAAAATGTAGTCGTCGAGGTTAATGTTTCTCGTTTATGTGAAGCTTCTGACGTCCTCATCATTAAAAAAGACAAACTGTGAACAACTGCATTACCAGATTTTTGGGGTCATAATTCTAAGCGAAGTTGTGTGTGGGGGGAGGAGGTGTGTGTGTGTGTGTGTGTGTGTGTGTGTGTGTGTGTGTGTGTGTGTGTGTGTGTGTGTGTGTGTGTCCATTGTTACACCCATTCAAAATAATCTCACGAAGTAAGCTCTTATCCACCTTCACTACACCTATTGGTATATTATTATTGTAGGTTATTGACACTTTAATAATCTTTATAACTCACTATTACTCCTCACGTGTATGTGTTACAAAGCCATCTATCCTCTCTTAACTCTCTATATCAAATCCCTGTGTTAGTTAATACTGGTCTACAAGCGTTGTTATCGCCAGTCATTCACCGCTTAAGGTCTCACAGCCTCCATTATCGGCATCCAACAATACGCTTCAGTCAGTATTATCACCACTTGTCATACACAATCTTCACTACTCTTGGTAAGTGAGTTTAAGGTCCACTGTGGAGTTATCGTCCCGACCTCTATACGACATGACAGTCAACGGCCTCCTGTAATTCTAGATAGTCATGTTAACAAGTGCATCTTCATCATCTTACTGGAGTTTGTAACAATGATTCTTAATGGCCCATACTGTACATCTCTCTAGGCACTGAGAGACACTGGCACTGAGAGACACTGGCACTGAGAGACATTGGCACTGAGAGATACTGGCACTGAGAGACACTGGCACTGAGGTACACTGGCACTGAGGTACACTGGCACTGAGAAACACTGGCACTGAGAGACACTGGCACTGAGAGATACTGGCACTGAGACAAAGGCACTGATAGGCACTGAAAGTTTGGAAGAATATATTTTCGTTTATTCAACATAAGATGTTTATATGGAGTAATAGTGGTAGTAGCAAAAACAATAATAGTAGTAACAGTAGCAATAGTAGTAGTACTGGCAACAGTAGCAGTCGTAGTCGTAGTAGTAGTAGTAAACAAATCAATAATAGTAGCAATAGTAGTAGTAGTAGTAGTAGTAAATCCCCAATATATCAGCAGTACACCCCGTAGCACGCCACCACCAACAGTCAGTAGCCTCACACACACACACACACACTCTCTCTCCACTTGTCTCCTTAATAGTCAAACAATAATTCCTTCAAGAGTTGTGTATGTATCTCAGGTAACTTTGTTGTAGACTCTCGTGCAAGAAGCCTCATTTGCAGTATTTTTCTGTGAGTGTCTCTCTCTCATTGTCGCCCAACTCAGAGATCAAAAAATAGGATTAGGCAGAAGACGTAGTGGACTAGTGATGTCTCTATCTGCTTCTCATTTCCCTTGTTGTTGCAACGGGAAAATTAATGCTGTCTCGGGTGGCTGAGTGTCTGAGTAATATAAAATATAATAAAGCTCAGGTATATAAGTAAATAACATTATAAAATAGCCTTTATTATATACAAAAGTAAATCAATTTAATCCCAAACGACTTCACACAAGTTTAACATTATTGTGTTGATAAATTACAATAAAAAAATCGGTCGTGAGAGCCAGAATATGTTAATTTAATATAATTCAGCTTCTGTTTATGATATAGAATGAACTATACACCAAAACATTGTTAATTTAGTATATATTAACTTCACATAATATTAACACCCAAAAAAAAAATACCACCATTAATCCAGAACGTGTTAATTTATAATAAACTTTGACCATAGAGGTTAATAACGATATAAAAAAAAAAAGATATTGTAAACTAGTAGGTGTTAATGTAGTGCAAACTTTTACCGTATCTGTTGACAGGTTGGACACAAAGGCCAGTGTGAGCCAGAATGTGTTAATTTAGTATCAACTTAACTTTCATTAATCATACCACTTGGTCTTTGTGGTCGCCGTTTCAAGAGATTATTTTTCTTCTTTTTTCCTACGTAGGGAGTCAAAGTAAGAGCTAAGGGAGGAAGGAAGGGAGAGTGTGAGGGAGGGAGGGAGAGAGAGAGTAAGGGAAGGAGGGAAAAAGAGAGGAGAGGAGGAAGGGAAGAGAAAGAAAGAAGGGTTGAAGAGAGAGAGAGAGCGAGAGAGAGAGAGAGAGAGAGAGAGAGAGAGAGAGAGAGAGGAGTGTAACCTGGTCACAACACCACCAGAGTAGGATTATCACCCCCTCCCCACCTCCTCTTGAACAGATTAATCACACTGTACCCACAAGAGCCAGCAGAAGAAGACCTCACTATACGAATCAATAGAGGTAATATCACTAGAGAAGGATTTTTTTTTTAAGGAAGATTGAACAAGAGAGGAAGAAGAATGAAAATTAAGCTTAATTCGTGGTAGGATGGAAAGCTTAGAACGACAGAGAGGAGGAGAAGCTGGTTAGGTGCAGTGCCAAGCTTGTGTTAATTAAGGTTTCATTTACCTGTACAATCTAGAGTGACGGTGTGGGTATTTTATTTGCTGTCCATTATTTTTATTTGTCTCCTTTCTCTACCCCTCCCTCCCTCCGTCCTCCCCTCCCTCCCCCCGTCCTCCCCTCCCTCCCTCCCTCCCTCTCTCCCTCACCCCTCCCTTTCTCCCTCGCCCCTCCCTCACTCCCCGGAAGTTTCATTAAAGGTGGTGATTAGTTACTTGAGATGATACAAGAGGGTGGGAGGAGGAGGAGGAGGAAGACAAGGAGAAGGAGGAAAGTAGTAGTAGCACACAAGAGAAACGAGAACGACAAGATAAGGGCATACGGGGAGGGAATTCAGAACGTTGATCAAGGCAGCTTCACTCCTCTCGTGTTCACAACCTCTGGTGGGATGGGACCAAGTGCAAGATGTTCTACGCCAGACTCGTGGAGGTGATATCCGAGCAGAAGCAGCAGCCCAGAAGTTATGTTACAGCCTGGATGAGATGTCGACTGTCTTTAGGGGAACGAGAGCATCGGCCCCCAAAGCCTACAACAATTACAGATATTGACTTTGAGGCAACTGTCACTGAATGCCGCATAGATCTGCGGCTCAACTAACTCAACACTGCTAGGATAGCTACTTATGTATTAGGATATTTAATATTAACGTAATAAAATGGTGGCGAAGGTATGGCTATTGGGGAGGCTGGAGGCCATTTTGAAAAAAAAAGTAGTAGTAGTAGTAGTAGTTTGCGACAAATGACATCAGGATGCAGTCATATAGGAAGTAACACTATATCTTTATAGAAGGGATTATAAGTTACTAAAAGGCATGATAGTCGGATAGCACTGTAGTCATATAGCACTGCAGGTGTACAGGAAGAGACGTATTATTTTCCAAGCAGGAAGGAGTCAGGTTACAGCCTCGTCTTCTCATGTCAACAAAACATAATCAAGTTAATCTTGTGTTATTTCTCTGCTGTTACGACGAAGACACTTTTTGGGGTGATTTAATTATATAAGTGTAAATGTTACGTTATTTTGTGGTTATTGATTTGGTTAATGGTTTTCGTCGGGTTAACTCTGTGGGTGTTTAAGAGTAATGCATTTGGGGGGGAGGGGGATGTTAGCTTCCACTACCACTGCCCATGACACAAAGACTACTACCACTACCACTACTACCTCTGCCCATGACACAAAGACTACTACCACTACCACCACTACCACTGCCCATGACACAAAGACTACTACCACTACCGCTACTACCTCTGCCCACGACACAAAAGCCCAAACCACTATCCTGTCTACGGGAAAAAAAGCTGCCAGCTATTATCCTGCCCAAGAACCCTGTCATCGGGCTGTCACTCAGGGCTGTCATCACTCCGCCTCTAACTCAGAGACGAAGGAAAAAATATAGACGTAATTGAGGAAACCAAAAGACACGAGTTACCTGAAGGGCGATACCTGAAGGGCGATACCTGGGGGGAGTTACCTGAAGGTTGAGGATAAATTATACTGTGAAACATTAACCCCTTCGGCCTTCACTACGGGGACGTCGGCTTTAATATTTTATTTGGTTAATGCCAGACGTTTTTATTTAGCTCAGAGGCGACCCCGTATGCAAGGGGTTGGTAGACTATCTCCACTAGTAGACTATCTCCACTAATTCCATACTAATAACACCGTGACTACCTTCTTCATTACTTTACCTGTGATAAGTGTCGCTGTTGTGATAATGTTATTACATCGCTTCATCAACTAAGGTCTTTAAGTGCGTAAAAATATTAGTAATTACTCTTAGTCATCAACAATTAAAATTTATGAGAAATAGAACTTTAAGTATAATGTCATTGTATTCAAGGGGCAAAGATGCCTAACTCAGTAAGCTACTTCACTGGACTCAAAGGGATTGAATTCATACAGTAAAACCTCAATTTAACGGACTATATGGAGGGAAAAGTTTGCTATATCGAGGGTCCGTTAGATGTGAAACTTCCATTTAATGAACTCATTGGCCAATACATCTCGCAGTCATGATTCCTAGTTCCAACATGGGACGGAATCGATACAAATTCAATACGAAAGTTGTTCACCTTAGCAGTTATAAATTTTCTCTTGATATCACACATAACTTTATACAGCGAGGCTGACGGTTTGGTCATCGATTGCGAAGCACAAGGCGGAGAGGGTTAAGTTAATCTTCAAGTGAGGCGGGTTAAGTTAATTTACAAGTGAGACGGGTTAACTTAATCTACAAGTGAGACGGGTTAACTTAATCTTCAAGTGAGACGGGTTAAGTTAATCTTCCAGAGACCATAGTCTGTACAGAACAAAAGCAGGAGAGGGGCGAGAGGTCACCCGTCACCTCTACCTCACAAGGACCTCTGGAGTCTAAACTGGTTGGTAATATATTATTCATATCTTTATTTTTTTTCCAATTCTTGAAGAAAATGAGGTTCTGAAAGTCTACTCAAAACTAATCTTTAAAAAATCTTAATATTTTAACTTTTTTTTTATATTCATTAAAACTTTTGTCTTATTTGTGATGACTTTTACTGCATTATGATTATTTTTCCTTTCGTAATTTTGCCTCGACAATGACGAATAACGTTTACTCATATTTTTTATTTATTTTTTTAATCCTGATAAAAAAATCTCGTTTTGGAGGAAATAATTTCACTATGATGCGACGACGCTTTAAGATGAGAATTGTTTTAGCGTTTTGTGGATGTCTGTGCGTCTGTATGTCTGGGTGTCTGTGTGTCCTGGTGTCTGTATGTCTGTGTGTCTGTATGTCTGGGTGTCTGTGTGTCCTGGTGTCTGTATGTCTGGGTGTCTGTGTGTCTGAATAATTTTTATTTTTACAGTTTAAGGTCATCATCCTCTGCACCTCTGCCACAGTCACGGGCGAAAAAAAAGAGGAGAGGCAAACAAAATTCACACCAAAATAAAACGTATCCACCGCCCACCCCGGCCACTGGGAGAGTCACACAACAGAAACACAAAATAATGCACAATAATAATGAGGCCAGTGGTGTAGGGAGGATGTTGCAGCTCACTCTCGCAACTCAACACCTCCTACCCACACCCAATCCCCCCCCTACCCCCACCCTTCCCGCCCCTACCCACACCGCCCACCCCCAACCACCGCCCACCTCCCACTACCTTGTTCAATTTTTCATCATACTTGCCCGGATAGAAAACTTTGATTATTGTTGACCATTATCTTGTTTTTATTTTTTTCGGAACACGAGAATCTTGCTGGGGATTGGTTTACGAGGGAGAACACCACCAAGGTCAGCTGGGGGGGTCAGGGGTAAACACCACCAAGGTCAGCTGGGGGGGTCAGGGGTAAACACCACCAAGGTCAGCTGGGGGGATCAGGGGTAATTTTTTTTATATGGGTTTGTTTCTCTTGTTTTGTGTTGTTGTTTCTTGCGTGTGTTTGTTGTGGTTGTTTGTTTTGGGAGGATAATCGTCAGAGATCCCAATATTTTTACATTGTTATATCCTGTTAAATTAATATTAATCTATCCATCTCGAAAACATAACAATTTATTACAACGTTAGAGGAAGATAAGAACACGTTTTTACAACCTTTAAGACATTATACTGGACATATTATTTTGTTTTTTAATATCTCGACTTATTCATAGGAGTAAAATCATCCCACGTTCTATTCTGACTGTCTCTTCCTCCTCTCGTCATACCTACAGAACCATATCATTTTAACCATGTCACTATCACCTTAATCTTCATATACAGTCCATACATACATACATACATACATACATACATACATACATACATACATACATACATACATACATACATACATACATACATACATACACACACGAACAAACAGACACAAACACATGAACGCACACGAACATATTGGACATTGTAACTTTCAAGACAACGGTGCAAAGTTAACATAATTCAAAGTAATTGTTTACATTGCTGATTAGTTGTGGTAGTTAAGATTCCTGATTACCAGGAGGGAGGTGAAGGCCGTGTCTAGGTGAGGGCCGTGTCTAGGTGAGGGCCGTGTCTAGGTGAGGGCCGTGTCTAGGTGAGGGCCGTGTCTAGGTGCTGGCCCTGTGCAGTGAGAGCCGTGTTTAGGTGCTGGCCCTGTGTAGTGAGGGCCGTGTGGTGTAGTGTCGGGACGATATTCGTAAGTCACCGAGGTAAACTTACCAACCCTGACCTGTACCATAACGCCACTGTCTAAAACATTACAACACAACGAAATAATCTATAATATATCGCAATAGTAAACACAAGTATCACACGTCAACAGTTATGGCATCATATTTTATCAGAGAAATATCACTTCTCTCCCAAAACCCACGAACCAACTCACTCGTGGATGAGACAGACGGGAAAACCAACATCGCTTCTTCATTATCCCGGTGACGAGCGTCTCATATAAAGTAATAGAGCCGGAGAGCCTCGACAATACCGCCATCAGTGCGAGGGAACGAACGTTTGACCCCCAGGCAGTCCGGCGTCCAATCAGGCGGACAATTCACCCGGGCTGACCACCACAAGCCCTGGAGAGGTAAAACAAACAAGGTGCACAGGGAGGTGGACACCCTGCCTCCACCGCCCCCCACCTAAACATGTTACCGATATAAATCTGTGTAGATGTGCAGCGTGAAATCTGTTGGAGTTTGTCAGTGAAGGATTTTTCATTCGTATACATATTCAGATTTTGTATTATTATTTTTTATTTTGTTTCCCTCATGGCAGCTGTACTACAAAATATTATATCCTTGCTTAGAGACGTAACTACTGTACCTGTGTCATCAGATGGTATAATTTTTCCAAGATGACGAGAGCGGATCATAATATTTACAAACAGACACTCAGGCATAAGATATTCAAACACGATGCCCACATTTCTAGTCCCATGCTCACAAAATTTACACACACACACACACACACACACACACACACACACACACACACACACACACAACATTTGAAAACACAAATGCGTATATGTAAATTCTGTAAACACATACGTATACACAGTATTACAAATATACTTACACACATAAAATTTGCAAAACCAGACGTGTACACCCACAAAAATGTTCATGAATTTACAGATATAGCCACACAAACACACACACACACACACACACGAAAAATATATGATTAATGAATTTGTAAGTAATTAGGAGGGACGGGGCCATACGTGTGTACACGCAGGTGCCAGTTACTTACCTTCAGTGATAAAAAGTAAAGTCACAGTTTGGTTCTCCACCTCACTCTCTTTGTCTTTCTCTCTTCCTTTCTCAGTCTTAACCCTCCCTTCCTCCCTTCCCTCTTATTCCTCCATACCGCTCGCTGCCATTTGAGAGAGAGAGAGAGAGAGAGAGAGAGAGGTGAGCAGACCGTCTATCTCACTTGGGAACTTGGTGCTGGCATAGCGGGTGTGTAGGGAAGTTTTAGCCAAGAGGAGGACGGAGATTTATGTGCTCCCCTGGACAGTGTGATTTTTGACAGTAGCCCGAACTTTGGGGAGGGGAAGGAGGAGGATTATGGGGAAGGAAAATGAAAGAAGGAGGAGGATTATGGGGAAGGAGGATTATGAGGGAGAAGGGAGGAGTTAGGGGAATAAGGATGGAGGAGGATATAGGAAGAGGATGAAGGGGGAGAGAGGCTGAGGGAGGAAGAAGAAGAAAGAGAGAGTAGGAGGAAAAGGAAAAGTCGAAGGAAGGAATGAAGGAAGGAAGGAAGAAATGAAAGAAGGGAGGAATGAAGGAAGGGAGGAAGGAAGGATGAAGTACAAAAGATCTTTCTTCTCTCCCTCTTGATATATGATAAGGGACACAGACCCACCTGAGAAGATTCACGTCATAAATTATGGCTTTGCAGGTGATGGCTTATGATTTTTTTCCGTTTTTTTCTTCCCATCTTCTTAATACTGAGAATTATTCCTTTACCGAAGCTGTGGTGTGATGCTAAGGTGAGAGAGAGAGAGACAGACAGAGAGAGAGAGGGGAAGAGTCGTCGCTGGAGGTTAAGTAAACTACAGATCAGAGGTCACCAATGCACCTGCTCGGGTTCTGGTCGCCCATTGGTGTATGCATGTGTGTGTGTGTCCGTAACCCACATGACTCGTTAACTTATGTTATATCTGCACACACACACACACACACACACACACACGCACACACACACACTGTCATCTCAGCGGCATAATATTCACCTTACAGAGATACAGTTCCGTGATATACTGTGGGAAGGTTTCAGCTGAGTGTTGCCTCGTCTCCACACTGGTCTTAAAACAACACTTTTCAGCGAGGTAAACACGTCCGCCCCCCCACCAGCTTCTCATTTCAGTGGCTTCAGCAATACCCGGAACTCTGCTTTCACAATAGGAGTTTTGGCGATCACATGAACATTAACCCCCAAGTTTGTTTTACCTTAAGATTAACCACTTTAACGTTGACCTTATGTAGCATCGACCTATGTCTTAGACTATATGGATTCCACTTCTCTCTGGCTACTGAAGACAGACACAGAAAGACACAGACAAAGATACAGACACAATTCTAATGTCTTGAAAATGACGCCATTAATTTCCCAAGAGAGAGTTACGTCGCGCACACGTATAAAGCCACAGCAGTTTGTAGACACAGTGAGGGAGATAAAAATTAAAGTTTTATGTTAAGCGATTCAGTCTGAAACTTTAATTAAAGATTTTATTATTTACTGCACGACGTCAAATATTTACTGCACTACGTCAAATATTTTCTGCACTACGTCAAATATTTACTGCACTACGTCAAATATTTACTGCACGACGTCAAATATTTACTGCACGACGTCAAATATTTACTGCACGACGTCAAATATTTACTGCACTACGTCAAATATTTACTGCATGACGTCATGTTTAAGTATATACATTTTGCTTTTATTTTTTAATTGTAATTCTTTTTAATTTGAAATTGATATTTAAGTCAACTGTTTTAATGCAAAGCAACATTGACAGACTTTGCAATGTAAGATACGAGATTATACACCTTTAAGAGTCCAGAGTTGTGTCAAGGCGTGAGAACATATCACTTCTCTCACACCAACACAAAACACACGAGGAAGATTCACCACCTCTACCCTAACTTGCTCTTGACAACAATAAGGTCGACCCCTCTGGCTCTCCTGACCCCAGTGAAGGATGGTGTAAAACAGAGAACACACAGGAAGATATCATTTAGACAGGAGAAGGGCAGGGAGAGTTGACATTAGTGAATACTGGAGAATGAGGGTTGTAGGGAGGGAGAGAGAGAGGGTGATGAAAGAGAGACAGGAAAAGGTGACTGTCATATACTCGTATCTCTCTCTCTCTCTCTCTCTCTCTCTCACACACACACACACACACACAGAGCCTCGGTAGTACACAAGAACACGCCGCCTCCCAACTCACACACATAAAATCGTGGCCCTAGTAATTAAGCCTCCTCCACCTCCCATGAACTTGTTAATTACACTAAGCTCAGAATATCGAAGCCCATAAAGAATTACTCGCCTGTAATTACCATCTGAATCTCTTATTATTATTATTATTATTATTATTATTATTTACCGCAAGACTGGCACGATGAACCATTTTGTCAGCCTCGCCTCATGGATACTTTGTTTTTAGGTTAGGTTAGGTTAGGTCAGGTTAGGTTAAAGTCTGAATAATTCTGCTAATGAGAAATAAACACCAAATGAGGCAGTAAAGTTTTAGAGAACAGATAACCGCTAGAAACACACACACCCACACACACACACACACACACACACACACACACACACACACACATATGGTGAATCTACCCTGCCTTGACTCTTAACCATCCTAAGTGACCTTGGTTGTCTCTGGTCTACGAGATTCAATTTCTTCAGAACGAGGCGGCAGTGTTTCCCTAACCTAACCTAACCTTCCCCAGATGTGAGTTCATGCATTTGATTATCGCTCTGGTCGTGTCGGTAAGGTACAATGGGTTTTTCGTTATTGATAATGGTTAGTTAACGTCTCTGAGAGAATATTAAAAACTGCTCAATGGGATATACCACACGAAGCCTCGATACATACCCTGAAGTGTGTGTGTGTGTGTGTGCGTGTGTGTGTTCTAATCTCTATTTTACCTTGAGTATAACGATGAGTATGATTACGTAAGTTATAATTGTCCGTACCTGTATCGTTATGTGTGATACCCTCATCTCTCTCTCTCTCTCTCTCTCTGAAGGAAGAGAAAAATCTTTTTCTCGAGCTGTGACGTCAGAGGTGCACCTAATGCAGATCTCGGATAATTTATGACTAATTATCATAATTGGCGATGGTGGTATTGACAGGACACAGCGAGACATTCATCACCCTCGTCCTCACTAGATTTCTTTATATTTGTCTCAGAAACATTTAAGACAACCTTGATATGACACATCCAATCAGTCTTTACAATAATAACAACAGAATGTATATTATTCTTTTCTTCAGTGTTCACAATATCTAAACTTTTTACCGAGCCGGATATTGCCCTCACCTACACCACACACAGATACTTCCCTCTCACTATAACCAACCACTAGGCACTGAGACACCAATTACTACTACCACCAGAGACCCACCTTGAACCCTACAGTCACTATGGCACGATTCTCCATAACTGCAATAGTGCCATATCGGAGTAAACACCCCACCCCGCCCCCTACCCTACCCACGACGCTCGACCGAAGAAGAAAATACCTCTGATCATATTAACTAGTGTGGTGATTATTTGGGTTCTTGGTTTGTCTCGGTATTATTTCACCAGCAACGGAAGATATCAGATGGAGGAAGGACACGTTGGCTTATAAAGGTTAGAGGTGTTTTGTTTCCTAGGGTGATGGCGCGTTGTGGTTCATCCAGGAGTATTAAGCCCGGAAGCTCTCTTATCTGTCGAGCAATGTTATAACCCTGATCTTTAACCTTTGACACTGACAGTCTTAAAAGTAAATAAGTTCTTCCCTCTTAAGTTTTACAGAAGACACACACTCCCCCACCCACACACTCCCCCACCCACACACTCCCCCACCCACACACCCACACATTCACACCCCCATCCCTTGACACCTCTTAGACATGACTCAACGTAAAGCTCTTCCTTCTAACCTTGACTTATCTAATAACCATCATCTTTTATTGTCATCTTTTTCGTTATTCTTCTCGTGTTTTTGTAGTCAGAGTTCTGTTGATGAATTTACACCATTATCCCTTATACCTGTTGTCCCTCGCCATTCCGCTGCTTCTCGTCAGTAGAGTCAAAGCGTCAGGTAACATACAGCTCCTTCCTGTTGTTTTTGTTTATTTATTTCACCTTGGTACAGTGGGATGGTCTCTTACACAATTGCTTTACCATTTTACACTTATATGATGTTTTCTGTCTGTATGTCTGTCTGTTTGTCTGTCTGTCTGTGTTAATAATTGTGTGTATGTGAGTGTGTAAATATATGTATCTGTGTCTGTACCTGTGTGTGTTTGTGTCTGTGTGCGTCTTTGGGTATGAATTAAATCAATCTCCTGCCAACATTAACCTTTGGATAATGAACTTAGTATTATTTACTTGGACGAAGTACATATGGAGAGGTCGGCTTGAATATCGGTCATAACCACGGCTGTCCCACTATGTCTGTCCCACTATGTCTGTCCCACTATGTCTCCCACTATGTCTCACTGTATGTCTGTCCCACTATGTCTGTCCCACTGTGTGTCTGTCTCACTATATGTCTGTCCCACTATATGTCTGTCCCATTATATGTCTGTCTCATTATATGTCTCACTATGTCTCCCAATGTGTCTCGCTATATGTCTGTCCCCCTCATGTTGGCAACGTCTTCCTAATAAACGAGAAAATATCATCTTTGGAAACTCTGTTATATTTGTACATTATTTGTTTTGTGTTGTGTAACTTATTAAATAACTTGGCTTCGTTAATTAAAAGAATTAGTTATATATATATATATATATATAGGTGTTGGAAAATTTTCCTGTCTCTCTATCGAATTCTTTTTCTTTATATATGTCTGTCTGTCTGTCTGTCTGTCTGTCTGTCTGTCTGTCCGCCACTGTGAGCACCTGAGACCATTACAGACACAGTATTCCCGGTATTGGCCACGAGCTCTATACTCTCCTGCACACTGATTGCTGCCGCTCAGGAGATATTGCTTCTGGCGTCACCTAACCTAACCTAACCTAACCTCTGCTGGGGTAATTGCTTACTTTTGCATAATTACATGACCTTGCCCAGCCAATATACTTCACGTTATGCTTCACTCTCGGCACGTAATGAAGACTTGATATTTTGGTTTTCATAGTCTTATAAATGATAAAAAAGTGTGTGTGTGTGTGTGTGTGTGTGTGTGTGTGTGTGTGTGTGTGTGTCCGTATACAGATGGGGTTTTCGTTGTGATTAAATGAGTTAATTTATTTATGAAACAACTGGATATAAATATACATAAACAAATTAGGTAAACACATGCTTCATTGTAATGAATAAGTCTGGCATTAATAATTAACTCATATCATCCAAACTTAAATAAAACTCGACAGGCTTAACAAAAAAACTAACGTGTCGTGTCGTAAGTTGTGTTGTGTCGTAAGTCGTGTTGTGTCGTAAGTCGTGTCGTGTCGTAAGTCGTGTCGTGGCGTAAGTCGTGTTGTGGCGTAAGTCGTGTCGTGTCGTAAGTCGTGTCGTGGCGTAAGTCGTGTCGTGGCGTAAGTCGTGTTGTGTCGTAAGTCGTGTCGTGGCGTAAGTCGTGTCGTGTCGTAAGTCGTGTCGTGGCGTAAGTCGTGTTGTGTCGTAAGTCGTGTCGTAAGTCGTCCCGTCGGCCTTGTCATCGTTTTAACACCTTGAGAAGAACCAGTGAAGGAGAACGCTCGTCTGCTGTTAATCTTACAATATAATCCCACCAGCTGTCTAGTTTACCTCTTGTGGTCTTCAATTGATTCTTCTGATGCACCCAACCCAGCCTCCGCCTCCTCTTTCCCAAGTAACCTCGAGGTGATGTGTTTTTGTTCTCTCTGTAATCAGGTCGCACTAAACAGAGGTAGTTGTCCCTCTAAGTAAACACTCCTGAAGGTTTTGTTTTTATTTTTTGTAACTTAATAATTAGTTCATATATGATAACATTTGCTCTGCGTCTCTTAACAAATTACCATCACAACGAAACCAAATTAAACTTGACTTAATTTGGGTGATATTTAGGATAAGATAGCATAGCATAGGACAAGATTTGATAGGAGAGGATAGGATCGGGTAGGAGAGGATAGGAGAGGATTGGAGAGTTAGTAATCGTGTTATTCATTTATTATTTACATTACAATTATCGTCCTTATTTGGAAAAAGTTTGGTCAAAAGAGAAATACATTAAAGTAAAGCCTAATATGCGTCTCCCTCCCTCAGGTAACTATTAATTTACATTTGTGAGGTGTTAATGTGTCCCCTGTGTAAACAATAATACTCTGTCCACTTAGTTAATTCGAATTAATTCAATAAAACGAATGAATTATTTCTCATCATTGTGTTTATTTCAGTGTGGAATATTCTCTGTCCCTACTACTGTACTCCTTATAGTTCTTGTCTCTCCTCTGCCCTTCTCCTTTCTTCTACTCCTTCTCCTCTTTCTCCTTCACTTTCTTCTTCCCTCTCTTGTCCCTACACGCTTCCTACTCATCCTCCTCCCTACTCCGCTCTCTCCTCCTCCTTTCGTCCTTCTCTTCCTCCTCCCTTCACTCTTCCTCCTACTCATCCTCTTACTTCCCTCTCCTTCTGCCCTTCCCTCTCCTCTTCCTCTCTTTTAAAGTATTATCAGTACAGTACTTCCCTTAACATATACCCTTAAGAAATGATGTACCAAGACATGGGCGTTCATAAGGCACAAAAAAATATAAAATGTGACCTAAGGGAAAATCATGTCCAGGTCTTTTAACAGCAACAACAAAACAACAACAACAAATAAAAATGATAAAAAATAAATTTCAAAAAGTTTCCTCTATAAACACAGACACTTTAAAACTTGTATCCCTAAAGAACTAAGTCTTAAAAAGTACAGCGGCGATAAAAAAAAGTACTTATGCAAACTAGGGGGACCTGTGAACTGTTTGCTGGGGCTGAGTTTGGTGGCAATACTGCAACATCTGTTCAACGACACGAGCAGCTGCCAGAAGCGGGTCCAAGTTAGCACAACTATTGGGTGAGAGGGACTAGTCCGGAACATGTTGGCTACAAGTTTACCTGAAGCATTGACCTTGTTGTTTTAGAGGGGAGGAGGGGTTAAGGGGGTGGGGCGTGATGTTACGGGGATGGGCCGTGAGGTAAGAGGGGGCGTGAAGTAAGAGGGAGAGGGAGGCAAGATAATTATTATTAAGGGAGATGAAGGAAGGTGTAGCGGGAGTCAAAAATAAAGAGCCTGAAGCAAGGATTACATGAGTGAAGCAATAGAAAGAAGCATGAAGCCAGGGGAAGTGCCTGAGGAAGCGGAGGGAGGGAATGAGCAAGGGAAGTGGAGTGAAGGGATGGGGATTGAGGGGGATGGGAGTGTGGGGAGAGGAGTGAGTGGGAGAGAATTTGTAAATTCTGCTGAAAGGGAAGGGAAAGTGTGTGTGTTGGGGTGGGGGGGAGTACGAGAACGCTTTAGAAGGTAAAAAATAAAGAAAGCGAGCGAGGGGACGCAGAGGAGAGAGGGAGAGAGAGAGAGAGGCAAAAAGCTTCCCGGAGTCGCTTGAAGGAAGGGGAAGGTGCTTTGGGACAGTTCGAGGGAGGGAGGGTGAGGCAAAGGAGAGATTCAGGTCAGAGGCGGCGGGGTGAGAGTGGTGAGGGTACAGGTAGAGTCATAGAAAAATTATATCCAGAATCTAAATGATTTTTGTGGGTATGACATGACTCTCTTCCTTGAACTGAAGATTATTGGTCCAGTGAGTGAAGAGCCGTAGTTGGCACGCGAGTTGTTTGTGATGCATAGGACTTAAGGGATGTTTGAGTTTAGTTTTATCCAAGTCATGGTTCAGGCTATTGGTTAATCAAGATGGTTGATTCTGGGTTGATTAGTTTTGTATATACTCCGATTAACATGTTCAGTCAGAGCCGACTTTGCTGGTGGAAGGATTTAGGCATCAGTTATACCTCGTGTGAAAAAAAAAAGAGTTGCTTTCTCAAATCACTGACTCTTGCATATCGAGTTGAGCTTCATAGATGATGTAAGTGAACTGTTCCATAACGGCGATGCTTCACGAGTCCACACAGTCATCAGAAGTTGGAAGTCTAGGGCAAGAAGTTCCTGTTTTAGATACTTACTATATATTGATGTTGTCAGTCCGTGCACGATAGGCAAACCCACAGACTTAGGGATTATTTAACACTGGATCACGTAAAGGCATCTCTTCCTTTAGCATCACCTTAATCAAGTTGGGAGGATCCTTACAAACTTTAGACCCAGTTTATGTTACCGAGTTAATTCCGTAACATTTCTAGATTATGTAATGGTAATATTTTCTTCCCCATTTTTCTTCACTGTTTTTCGGATTCTATTCACCCAGAAGAACATAAAGAGGAAGTAGGTGGTGAGAGTCATTGGCTGGACCGACTGCCTCCTCAGCCTCACAGGGAGAAAGAGGCACTAAGGTGGGGTAGATAATGAGCTCACCTCTCCATCCACTCTGCCTGCACCAAACTTCATCTTCTACACACTGGGGATAAAAGACACCTCAGCTCCCCATAGTTAGGTGACACTCTGAGATGGTGTAAAGCTGCCTCACGATGGCTTGGCTGTAGTCTTATTACGACACAGGTGTACTTGACGGCTTATAATGAAGGTCATCCAGGTACTGTTCTTATACCTGACCAAGATCACTCTATTATTATTTTTACTATTATTATGTTATTATTATTACTACACTCACTCACACACACACACACACACACACACACACTCTCCATTGACCTACTCAGTAACACCATCAAAATAAACAGATTAATCAGAGGTGTCTGTCTGTCTGTCTGTCTGTCTGTCTGTCTGTCTGTCTGTCTGTTGGTCTGTCTGTCTGTGGGTGAATGAGGAGGAGGTAGAGAGGGAGGTGACCTTTAACCCCACTTCTTCAATCTCCAAGTAAAAACGACATTTATTTTATGGTCAGCTTTATGGCGGGGAATTCTGTGAGTGTTCTGTAACCTCGACTTGTCCCAATTTCCTGGTCTGTTTTTCTCTCTCTTGGGCTGTGAGACCTTTAGATGGTTATTATCAGATTTTTTAGGAGGGGTGAGAGGTTGTGGGGTTGTGAGGTTGTGAGGCTGTGGGTTGTGAGGCTCAGAAGTTGTAAGGATGTGGGGTTGTGAGGTTGTGAGGCTCTGGGTTATGAGGCTGTGGGGTTGTGAGGCTCAGAAGTTGTAAAGATGTGGGGTTATGAGGCTCTGGGTTATGAGGCTGTGGGGTTGTGAGGCTCAGAAGTTGTAAGGATGTGGGGTTGTAAGGTTGTGAGGCTCTGGGTTATGAGGCTGTGGGGTTGTGAGGCTCTCGGTTATGAGGCTGTGGGGTTGTGAGGATGTGGGGTGGTGAGATAGTGGGGTTGTAATGTTGTTATACTTTGAGGATGTGACAGAATGTGACATAAATTTAATATATATTAGTTATTGTATTATATATTGAAGGAATGAACTTAATACGCTTCAATCTGTCTGTCTGTTTGTCTGTCTGTCTGTCTGTCTGTCTGTGTGTCTATATGTATGTAAACTGAACCTTAGAACAGCCCGTCAATAAACTCCAACTCTCTCAAGTACTCGACATCACCAGCAGTCGTTCCCCAGGGCGGGTCTTCCTCTCTCAGGAACTTTGATACTTGTGTCGCCAGAGCTTATCGTCTCCTCTCTGCCTCCCATACCATCAAGGCAACACAACAGAATACTTGGGTCCTTTGCTTAATTATCGGGTTAGTACTGCCTTAGCTGTGACTGTCTGATGTTTCCTGTGTGGGTTCAGTAGTGTTTAACTCCTGCCCCAAGTCTGCCTCCTGTAATATGGTGTCAGGTTAAACTCTGAAATTGAACAGAATCAGGTTGGTCCACTATATACCATCGAATCCTGTAAATTGATCTTGATATTTTCACAGTAAAAAAATAAACGAATTTGTTATATTATACTTAAAAATGATATAGCAGTGTCCAAAAGAAAAGACGATGAAATATATGATTTTTTTTTATTTGAAACAATAACAAAAGCATGAACACTAACACCCACATCAACAACAACAACACCACCACTACAACAACAACAACAACAACATCAACAACAACATCAACAACAACCATAACATCAACAACACCACCAACAAAAACAACAACATCGACAACAACAACACCAACATCAACAACAACAACAACACCACCACTACAACAACAACAACAACAACAACACCACCACTACAACAACAACAACAACAACATCAACAACAACATCAACAACAACCATAACATCAACAACACCATCAACAAAAACAACAACATCGACAACAACACCAACATCAACAACAACCACAATGTCGACAACACCAACAACATCAACAACAACCACAACACCAACAACAGCACCAACAACCTTGACCTCAAAACACCTGGCAACAGAAATACTCACACGTACTTCTCGCCAACATTCCTCTATGGCTCAAGAATCAAGATTTATAAGTCTGTTTTGTGAAAGTCTAGTCGAGGGAGGACGGTGGCAGGTGGCAGGTGGCAGCATGGTAGTGGCCACGCCTGGTAAACAGATCCGTTTCTGCCATAAAACTTTCAGTGCATCCGGACTCCCATGAAAATCAAACCTCCAGTCCCCTCTCACCTCACCTCCAGCCCCCTTACCTCCAGCCCCCTCACTTCCAGCCCCCTCACCTCCAGCCCCCTCACCTCCACCCCTCTCACCTCACCTCCAACACCCTCACTTCTAGCCCCCCTCAACCTCACCTCCAGCCCCCTCTCACCTCTATTCCCCCTTAAACTCAACCTACTCACTTCCAGCCCCCCTCACCACCAATACTTCCTTCAACTTTACCCCCACAACCTCACCCCCCTCACCTCCAGCCCCCTCAAACTCACCCCCTCCTCAATCCGACCCACAACAACAAACTTGAAGGGGGTTATTATTGAAACTTATCAAATACATTTTCCCAAAACACAAATATTTTTTCTTTTATCTATATTTGTCTTTCAATCTTATCCATTTAATTATTTTCGTGGCCCCGTTGACTTAATATCTAATAAAAAAACAAATACTTCAATAATTAGTTCGTAAAATATTCCAACTATGTATTTATGTATGTGTGTATTTATGTATGAATTAATAAACTCTTAATCTATTCATTATTGTATACTGTATAATAACACATACATATATATACTCCTGGTACTAACAGGATAAAATTGTTTACAAATATAATGACTTCAGTTTTATCCAGAATCTCAACTCGACACAGTATTACGTCCAGATGATTTCCCAAGCTGAAGTTATTTTAAGTTTAATTTCCTCTTCACTTCACAAATTTAATGAAACTGTTTGATTTTTCACATAAGGATCGTTCACAGGCGTTTCCTCTTTGTCATTCTCTCTCTTTCTCTCACTCTCTCTCATTTTCGTCCCCTTTATGTACTGTTTGTATATTCCATCTTTATCTGTGTGTCGTTTTGTTTCGTTTACATCTTAATAAATACTTTCTTAAAACACCACGAAAAACTTCTAAGCTGTAATATAATCATTCAAGAAAAATTAAGAGGAAATTATGATTGAGTTATTATACGACTCTAATAAAGTTAATATTATCACTATTTACATCAACCAGATTATTATAACGACAGGGAAAAAACTATTTACTCTGTGACTCTCCTGTGAAGCGTTCTTAGCACCACACCAACACTTTATTGCCAATAACTCTCTATGTTTGCCTTTTTCACACAATTGATGAATACAGGAACAAACTCATACAACACCTGAGTATTATTTCAACAGAGTGATAGTGTCTGAACAAATGGATTTTAGTAATACTTTAAAAATGTTATTGTCGAAGTCGTAATTATTTTGAATATTGGTTACACACTAAATGCTTTAAGTCAGTAGTTAACAAGGAAGCAATCTGGTCGGTAGTACACTCGATTTCCGTCATTTCCTCTATAGTAAAGTCAAGTACCGACCCCCTTCCCCCCTCCCTCTCCCTAGTTGAGTGGATTTGGGTTACCCCGGGCGCGAACGAGTGACCCAGAGGACGGGAGGTGATCGTTGTAGCCACTCGCCAGCTGCCTCCCATAGATCGTGATTTATGACGTGACAAAAATTTTATCTGAAAAACAGAAAACCTAGACAAGTAAAGACATGAGATACGTACCATCAGACACAGAGAAGACCAGACAGACAGACAGACAGATAATAACCAGACTGAACTAACAGACAGACATAAAAACAGACAGTGATAACCAGCTGAACTAACAGATCATCTAGACAATTAACAGACAGACTTGTAACACACATACAGACACACAGACAGACAGTGATAGCCAGAACTAAACTAACAAATTCGAACACTGGCCCAGGACAACACCGGGCTGGAGGCAACACAAACAAAACATCTCGTAAAATATTTCCTGTGAAAACTTGGTGTGCCTTTTCAACAGTTACGATGTTCATTTCTTTTTCTTTGTGTCCGTTTCTGTTTGTTTGTCTGTCAGTCTGTTTGTGTGTTTGTATGCTTCATAAACCACCGTCTCTCTTTTTTTTTGTATGAATCTTTCCTTGTATCTTTTTTTTTTCTTTATTTCTTTCATTCTTTCCTTTGTTTATTTGTTTATTCTATCTTTTGTTTATCGTGTTGTCTTGTTTATATGATACTAACTCTATCCTTTTTACCTCTATTTCCTCCTTTCTCTTAATATTTATCTATCTCTCCTTTATTCCCCCTCTCCTTCCTTATCATTGTTCTATCGCACTTCCTCCTCCTCCTCCTCCGCTTTTACGGATTATATGGGAGAATATAGTCCCTTATATCGAGGTTTGTTAGATGTGAAACCTCCCTATAACGGACTATACATGTTAGATTGAGGTCCGTTAAATGGAGGTTTTACTGTGTTTAGGTTTTAATTCGACTTTACCTGTACGTACCTGAGTCACATCAAATGTTAATAATAGCTAAACATTTAATAGCAGTTCCATGAGTCACTAGCAAGACTATGCTGAACAACCTCTTCATAAGAAAAACAATGTGTGTCTTAAACCTTTCCAATAGCTATACTAGTATGTATTATATATATCCCTGCTAACTATACTAGCATGTATCATATGAATACCCTGCTACCTATACTAGCATGTATCATATGAATACCCTGCTACCTATACTAGCATGTATCATATGAATACCCTGCTACCTATACTAGCATGTATCATATGAATACCCTGCTACCTATACTAGCATGTATCATATGAATACCCTACCTATACTAGCAATATACCCTGTCCTATACTAGCATGTATCATATGAATACCCTGCTACCTATACTAGCATGTATCATATGAATACCCTGCTACCTATACTAGCATGTATCATATGAATACCCTGCTACCTATACTAATATACTAATATGTATCATATGTATCTCCCTACTAACTATACGAGCATGTATATTAGTACTGCTATTTGAGAATTATTAAATTAAATGAAACAATTTTAATTTAGGAATGAATTGCTTCGTTAGTACTGCAACGCTGCCCTTGACACTGCGGCTAATATTTTGTGCCGGGGTAAATTAACATGGCGTGCTGGCCCTGCTGTTAGTCTGTTACACCAGGACTCCGTAAATCTTACCACTTGAAAAGACTCGGGGTGTGGATGTGTAGTATATTGGGGTGTGGATGTGGATACGAGATGAGACACGGATTTATGTAATTGTGTTTAATATTTAGGTTAGGTTAGGCTAGGTTAGGTTAGGTTGGGGTTTCAGTTGGGTTGAATTAGGTTGGAATTAGGTTTTTCTTACCGTTCACCTGTCAATTTATATCACCTTTTACTTCCAATTAACAATATATCGTTTATTTCTAATATAGCTTCACGTGGTATGAAGTTGTTGAAGCAATATATTGACCCGTAACGAAACTAAAACAACTTCACCCAGTTTGTTGATTACCGCTAATTCCAATGCAAATTGTTGAGTTCTCCCTCGACTGACGTCACGTTAAAAGGGTTGCTGTGTGATTATTTTTGGAACGAGTTTTTACACCACAGTCCTGCCGCGGGGAAGAGTCTTATTTTTTTTTTAATTTTAGAGAAATATTCCAACAATTATACGAACGAAAATGGAAGTGGGGTTTGGCCTCTGTGTATATAGTGAAATGGTTCAACATTGAATATTCATAAAGTGATGATTGAGAAATAGACAGACACAATAGTACTTAAGGCCACATACAGCGTTTGTTCAAGGCAGTCAGGAATAGCGGTGAACCACTCACATATACTTTTTTGGAATCCGGCGTAAAGAGAATTCAATCCCTATTAGGAAAACGTTTTTACCCTGACTCTGAAATTTAAATAACAACAAAGGCAATAGTGATTTGATAACATTTCCATTTAAATTCGAGTAGGTGGACCTGTGATGACTTCAGTCAATAGTGTCGCTGAAATTCAACAAGAGGCAGAAGGCTATTAACTTTAATAGAAAAATGACACAGGTGCCAATAGGTGAGTCTATTACCTGACACTATGCACTATTATAACGCTGCCTTGTGTCTGACGCTGGGGGATATATTATGTTGATTTATACCAGGTGATAATGTGTGTGTGTGTGTGTGTGTGTGTCAATAATGTGAGGTGTCCATGTGTGTGTGTGTGTGTGTCTGTGTGTGTGTGTGTGTGTGTGTGTGTGTGTGTGTGTGTGTGTGTGTGTGTGACTTCATGTGTGTGTGTGTGTGTGTGTGTGTGTGTGTGTGTCTGTGTGTGTGTGTGTGTGTGTGTGTGTGTGTGTGTGTGTGTGTGTGTGTGTGTGTGTGTGTGTGTGTGTCTGTGTGTGTGTGTGTGTGTGTGTCTGTGTGTGTGTGTGTGTGTGTGTGTGTGTGTGTGTGTGTTTGTGTGTTTGTGTGTGTGTGTGTGTGTGTGTGTGTGTGTGTGTGTGTGTGTGTGTGATGTTAAACAGGGATTATCTTTGTACTTAGCCTAAAAGCACACCTAAAATTCTTTCCCCAATAAGGAGAAAAACATTTGGGGAAGAAATTAGTTCACGTAGACTAAACTTTGATCAATTTACTTAATGACGTTGTGTATCATCATCAACATCCTGATCAAACTACTCCCGGGTTATGTTAGTAATGGTGTTGTTAATTTATTTTTGTTTTATTAGTTTTTTCTGGTCTGTATATTGCCAAACAAAAACAAAGACTTGTATATAATTTATTTATTTTCCATTATCGCTGTTATTTTTTCTTAGGGGACTCTCTCTCTCTCTCTCTCTCTCTCTCTCTCTCTCTCTCTCTACACACACACACACACACACACAAACACACACACACAGACACCATATGTATTTTATTCATGGACCAGAAATGGATCAACCTGTTGTAATCTCCCAATTAGATTCGGAAGTGGAAACAACGGGAAAAAACATCCATTCTTTACCTATCATTTTCTTTCCCTTATTAAGCTTCCCACAGACCTAGGGGAAAAAATTATGCTGTGGGCAAAAAACATAATTGCAGCTTCAGTGTTTTAACTAAGTGATAAAAAATGGAAGTCGATTAAACTGGAATCATTGTAGAATTGTATTATTATTTTATTTATTCTTGTGTATGTTTGTATATGTATTATATCAAGCCATACAGGATATACACACTGTTAGATCTTCATTAATTTATGTATTTTCGTATAAGTTATAATCCTTTCGTATTTATTTGTATGTATTTTATCAAGTTATACAAATTATACACACTTTCAAATCATACTCTAAAATATTTTCTGTATACAATTTTATCAACCCCTACACAATACACCTATATGCTCACACTATATCCTTTCTGTATTTCGTCATATGAAGGATATAAGCATAACCCCAGCGTATCCCCGGAGACAATTCACCCCCTCCCTTTACCCGGAAGTTATGTCACATTTTTAAACCTTGATGATATTTTCCCCTTCGTCACACACCACCTCAGAACACTAGAGGCGTCATCACACAACCCCTCATGACCACAGACACTGACTAAAAAATAAATAAAAAAATACATACATACATACACACACATACATAAATACATACATACATACATACATACATACATACATAAATATACCTTAAGCGATAGGAAAGTTGTTATGTTTGTTCTTTGATAGGAAAATTATATCTATTGTTTGTGATTTGAATTACACTGCATATGTATACCTCACCCTATGTATACCAACATCCTCTACATGTATCACAACACAATATAATATGCCACACTATTTACATCACTATTTACATCACACATCACTAATCAACGCTGACGAGCCGAATAAAAGAATGACTTCACCCAAAGCGAACTTGTCAACACACGTCGAGAGAATATTATGAAAATCTGTTGACATCACTCAGACGCAAAATACCTAACGTGATTAAATGGTTCCGTAAAGAGTAGAGAATAAAGGTCGATGTTGGAAAAAAACCAGAAAATTTCACATCAGGGAACTTAAGAGCGTGAGTGAAAAATGTGTTCTTGTTCCATTCATTGTTTGTGTGTACTGGAGGTGTTGTTTGTGTGTACTGGAGGTGTTGTTTGAGTGTACTAGTTTTGTTTGTGTGTACTGGTGTTGATTGTGTGTACTGGAGGTGTTGTTTGTGTGTACTGGAGGTGTTGTTTGTGTGTACTGGTGTTGATTGTGTGTACTGGAGGTGTTGTTCGTATGTACTGGAGGAGTTGTTTGTGTGTACTAGTAGACATATTGTTTGTTCACTCTTAGAGAAGATTTTGTGTACCCCAAGAAAAACTGATCACCCAAAATGAAAACCGCTGGCCACTTCCCTCAAAAAAATTGCCTTCCCTCAAACTCCGTCAATCCCGAAAAAATGCTACCCTCATTCCTCTCTCCCAAAAAATAAACCACGCCTCTAATAAAAAAAAACACACCCCTATCACCCCACCCAGAAAAAAGCAACACCTTAGGAAAAATAAACTAAGGTCTCTCCCCTAAAAGCATCCTATTTCACCTCCTTGGCGTTTAATTATATACATACGTGACGTGTTTACATATTGACGAATTTGGCCAAGTCTCTCCCGAGCGTCAATTTCCCTTCATTGTTATTCATTCATGGATTCATTCATGGCCTGGGCAAAAATTCCTGAGAGCGATATTTCTTGGTGCCAGTTCCATTATTTCCCAACCTACAAAATGCAACATATTTTCGCTCTATCAGTTCACGAGACACGGAGGAAACTGGTCCTGGAGCCTGAGACGAGAGTAAAGGTTCCGTCCGCTGTCTCTCTCTCTCTCTCTCTCTCTCTCTCTCTCTCTCTGTCTGATCTTGAACTCCTTCTTGCTTCATGCGGTAAATTGCTCTCGCTTCATCTAAAAGTCTATTTTTGTTTCAGCCAGAAGTCTGCTCTTGCTTCATGACGAAATCTACTCGTGCTTCATGGGGGAGTCTTCTCTTTTTCCTGTGCAGTGTCTTGTTTCACTCATGTGTCTAGTTTGACTGTTTTATAACATGAGTCGTTTATGAGTGAGGAAAACTTGCTCTCCCAGTTCATGTGTCTGGTAAATTAGGTCTCCACTGCTTCATGTGTCTGGCAGATTAGGTTTCCTTTACTTCATGTTTGAGGAGAATCTGGTCCTTATTACTTTGTGAGTGAAGGAAATTACATCTCCTTCACTCCTTCACTCCACGTGGGAACAGGTGCTTGAGAGGGACCATTCACCCCCCACTCAGCCCCCACTCACCCTCCACTCACCCCATATGATCCTTAACTCTGGTATTTGACAGTTTTTATTGTTTTTTTTAAATGTTAAGTCGTGGGTGTTGGGATCGTCCAGGTAGCCAGTACGTGACCAGTCTTTTCCTTCCCTCCTCATAAATTCTTTCATCGACTTTACGCAAATCTTAGCAATAACTTGGAGGAATTTATCACCGCTTGACGCTTCTGTGACCAGCTATCATCAGGAACAAGGTCCTCTAACTCCCGGCGTCTACAGAATCGTCATAACATTTCGTCTGATCATTTTTAAGGTGTGGAAGTTATTACTGTACTCTTGTCTGGCGCCAGGAATGAAACCTCTACGAGTTACTTTTAACATACCTTTCGTTTTGTCTTTTACTTTTTAGAGTTAAGTCTCACTCCCACAATGTTCTTTATTAAGAGTAGCTTCCCTAAGGCTTACTGAACTGTATTCACCTTTATATTTCTCGAAACCTTCATGTTTTCTATATACATATAAAAAGTATAACGAAGAGAAAAATGAAATAAAAGTGAAGTCAACTTTTACCTATTTTTTTAAACTCTCTCTTTTCACCTTTTTTCGCTCTTCAATTCCTGAAAGATTTATGACATGATATATTTTTAGGCTATATAAAGTTCCTCACATTCCCAGACTCAGTGAGCCGTATTACACACCTAACCTTATCTAACCTAACCTAACCTAACCTAACCTTAGACGCGTATCTGGCGCACTGAGCGTCTCCCAAATGTCGTCAATATTATATGTCTCCGTTGACCATCCTCTCGACTTTCCGTAATTTAATCCTCTTGACCTTTATCTTCCTTCTGGAAGTTGCGATCGATAGAATAATTTTCCTTCAAGATGAATAAACTAGGATTCTTGGTCACCGAGGTACTGGCCGGCCCACCTCAGCACCACCCCTATTAGGTGTCTTCCTCTTTGTCATTCCATCTTCCTCCTCTTTCTTCCTCCATTATAGTTTCAGGTATTAGTATCTTCCTCCCCCTCTCCTCTTCTCCTCATGTTCATCTTTCCTCCACCTTCTTCCTCTCCCTTTCCTCCCTCAATCTTCCTCTTCCCATCATCTTCTCTTCTTCCTCCTCATCTTCATATTTCCTCTACCTTTCACACCCTCCTCATACCCAAACTTCCCACTCTATTTTTCTCCATTTCCTTTCTTCTCCCCATCTCCCTCTCCTCTCCTCCTTTCACCTTCCTCCTCTCCTCTCCTCTCTCCATCATCCTCCTCTCCTCTTCCCTCCACACACACACACCCACCATATACCTACAGTTCCATTTTGTCACCAGTCAATCTTTCAGCGTGGTATTTGGCTTCCCTGTAGATAACCTTTCTGGGAGATTGATAATGCACACTGGATGGGTCGAACTGGTTATTGGTCGTCTGTTTACAAGTCAGTCCAATATTGTTATGCTCTTATTATGAGCTACGTGTTTATGTAATGTGAGATCATATCAATTTTTGGGTTGATCACGTGAAGAATAGACACCCTGGCTTATGTCACTTGATGATTAAATACCCAAATGCTAACCTAACCCAACCTATCTTAACTTAACCTATATTAACCTTAACTAGCATAAACCTAACCTACCCTAACCTAACCTTCCGCAGTTTGTGTCTTTATTATATATTATTGTACATATTTTTTTCGCTTTGGTTGTTAAGGTAAATATGTGTTATAATGTGGGGTTAATTTAGTCTTTTCTTCCTTTCAAAAGAGATTTACTTGCTAGAAAAGATGTTTGATCAATTCTTTTTTTCGGACAAAGAGTGAGTGAGTGCGTGCGTCTGTGCGTGCGTGCGTGCGTGCGTGCGTGCGGGTTATTTTTAATGAATCGCTTTAAGGGGTATTTTTATGTCGTTCTTTCTGTTTGTTTATCCATTAATCTGTTTGCATCACAGTTTATCTCTGTTTTTTTGTGCCTGTTTATTCTTGTTTGTCGCGTTACGTCTGTTTGTGTTTTCTGTCTTCCTGTTTACGTCACTGTCCACTCTATCTATGACTCTGTCTCTCTGTCTATCTGTCTGTTTAAATCTATATCTATCTCTCAGGCTTTCATATTCTTCTTCTCTTTCTCTCTCTCTTCATTTCTGTGTCTCCCTCGTTTTCTCTTTCGCCTTCTCTTTTTATATCTCTCTCTTTTACTTAATCGTTTTTACATTTCAATTTTTGCTGTCTCGTTTTTTATATTTCCTATGTTCCTTTTTTCCATTTCTCTTTCTCTACTCCAGCTGACTCCCTCTCTTGTGTACCTTGGCGATGTCTCTCTCTCTCTCTCTCTCTCTCTCTCTCTCTCTCTCTCTCTCTCTCTCTCTCTCTCTCTCTCTCTCTCTCTCTCTCTCTCTCTCTCTCTCTCTCTCTCTCTCTCTCTCTCAACTTGCCCCCTTATATGGAGGAGTTCGTCATACTCTCCTCCTCACCACGAGACAACTTTCCCTCTCCTCTTCCTCTTCTTTACCAACAAAACATCTCGAAATACCCGAGCGTTCTCCTCAGACGTCTTCAGGTGTTCACCCCTTTTATAATATATTCCTCAACACTTATCGGATCACCTGAAGATTAACCTTCCCCCCAAGCTTATTTCACACTGATATTACCCACCCTAAAGTTAACCTAACCTAACCTAGCGTAAAATAACCTAACCTAACCTAATCTAATCTAACACTCTAGATACCATTAGGATTGCTGATCTTCCTGGTAAAAATAAGCTTAAGTTAGACGTGAAATAGTGAAAACAACACGGAACAACACATCAATTGAACCCTCGCTACCTGACACTCATCTTGTCGTGTGTGTGCAGGTGGTGAGGACACGAGGCTTAGCGACGCCGGGCGGTGTTACCATAGAGGAACATTGACTCTGGGATATATACAGAATGCTCAATTATGTCCAGGTCTTTCCTCTCTCCCGGAAGATCTTCACTTATCAATTATTCAGATTGGGTCGCCCACTGCCTCTTGTGGGAGGGTGGGTGTATTGGTGGGGCAACTTGCTTGGTATGGTGGTGTGGTTATAGTGATGGTGTGGTTGTAAAGGAGGGTGTGGTGGTGATGGTGGTGGTGGTGGTAGTTTTAGACGTGGATGTAATGGTGTGGTGGTAGTGTAGTGGTGGTAATGACCGTGATGGTGGTGATGTGGTTGTGAGAGGATCATGTGTAAGGGAGGGAGGGAGAGAGAGGGTGAAAGAGATGGGGAGGGAGAGGAT